>NC_091389.1:7289546-7382046 GCF_038502225.1 Cherax quadricarinatus | reverse complement strand
AACAGTTTCGGGTCAGTCTTGATTTTCGATGCTATGTCATTTTCATACTGTCGCTGGGCCTCCCTCCTTACCTGTGCATACTCGTTCCTGGCTCTGCGACTGATCTCCCTATTTTCGTGTGTTCTCTGCCTTCTGTAATTTTTCCATTTTCTATTGCACTTTGTTTTTGCCTCCTTACACCGTCGGGTAAACCAGGGGCTCGTTCTGGTCTTCCCGTTGTTTCTGTTGCCCTTGGGAATAAACCTTTCCACTGCCTCCTTGCATTTTATTGTTACATATTCCATCATTTCGTTTACTGGCTTTCCTGCCAATTCTCTGTCCCACTGGACCTCCCGCAGGAAGTTCTTCAACCCTATGTAGTCCCCTCTTTTATAGTCAGGCTTTTCCCATTCAACTTCTGTTACTCTCTCCACTTGCAGCTCTACTATGCATTCAAAGCACAGAACCACGTGGTCGCTAGCTCCTAGGGGACTCTCATACGTGATGTCCTCAATGTCTGAACTGCCCAGGGTGAACACAAGGTCCAATCTTGCTGGTTCATCCTCCCCTCTCACTCTGGTAGTGTCCTTAACATGTTGGTGCATGAAGCTTTCCAGCACCACGTCCAACACCTTGGCTCTCCATGTTTCGGAACCCCCATGTGGCTCCAGGTTTTCCCAGTCAATCTTCCTGTGGTTGAAATCCCCCATAACCAGCAACTTTGCTCTGCTGGAGTGAGCTCTTCTTGCCACCTCAGCAAGTGTGTCCACCATTGCTCTGTTGCTCTCTTCATATTCCTCTCTTGGCCTCCTGCAGTTCTGTGGTGGATTATACATCACTGCAATGACCACCTTGTGTTCCCCAGACTGAAGTGTACCTACTATGTAGTCTCTTTCTCCCGTCTCATCCATGCCTTCCATTTTCTCGAATTTCCATCTGTTTTTTATGAGCAGAGCAACCCCACCTCTCCCTGTGCCCCTTCTATCTTTCCTCATGATCTGGTATCCTGGTGAGAAGACTGCATCTGTTATTGTCTCCGTGAATTTTGTTTCTGTAACTGCTATGATGTCTGGGGACTTCTAATTGATTCTTTCTTGCCATTCCTCATGTTTATTCGTTAATCCATCTGCATTTGTGTACCAAACCTTCAACTTCTGTTCTAAAACTGTAACTGTGGTGAGGGGGGGTGGGAACAGAGGGACTGGTGTGTGATGGTTGGTTTGGATTGTTCAGTTGCCTTAGGGGTGTCATGGCTGAGTCCTTCTGCAGGTGTTTCTGAGGGGTGCTTGTCCTTCCACTTGTTCCTGGGTTATTCTGCTCTCCTTTTTCATTTCCTCCCATTGCTCCTTTCGTTTTTGAACTCTCTCTTTCGTCTTCCTTTCCTCCTGTGTTCTGTCTCGATCGAGGTACACACTCATGAACTCCTGCTTGCCTCTTAGCCGTGATTTCTCCTGCAGGATCATGGTTCGGGTTGATTCTGCCTTGAAAATTACTTTGAGAGGCCAATTCCTTTTCTTTGTGAACCACCTGATTCTCCGAAAATTTGCCACCTGGGTCATGTCCCCCTCGCCTATCACCTTCATGATACCTTCAATTGCTTTTTTCTCCTCCTGCTTTCTTTCCTCATAAGTTTCCCCTTTAGCTTCATCTAGCCCATAGACAAACACTGATCTCTCCCTTTCCACCTCCCATTGTGACTCCCATTGCATCCTCTGTGTTTTAGTTCCTTCCCGTGGAGTGTTCCTTCCTTCAGTCCCTTCCCTAGCTATGGCCCCTATGCTCCTTGGTTTGTCCTTCCTGCTCACCTGTTCCTGCCCCCCACAGGTGTCTGGTAAGGTCCCTGCACATGTCCTAGTTACTTCAATGTCTTCCAACCACTCATTCTGTCCTAGTGTGCTCCCTGTCTTTGTTTTGGCCCCATGTGGGTTTGACAGGACCTCTGCATACAGTTTAGTTTCCATGTTCCCTTCAGACCCGTTGTCTGTGTCTGATGTAGCCATTATCGATGCTATTTCTGTAATATCTTTGTCTCTATGCTGTTTCAAATGTCTCAGCTCCTCTTCTAATCTCTCTATCTTGTTTTCTGCTGCTGTGGCATGTTGCTTCCACCTTCTGCATTCTGCTGTTAACCTCTCTTCCATCTTCCTTGCCAGCTCATCTAGTCTCCTTTCCCAGTCTTCCTCCCTTTTTTTGAGCTCTGCCTTCCAGTCCTCCCTCCCAGATTCATCCTTCGAGCCCCTTGTTCTCATCCTAGTTCTAGGTTCCCCCGTTGCTCCACAGAAGGAAGGGGGAAGGGTGGTTAGGGGGAGGGGAATAATGGTTAGGGGGAGGGGAATGGATGGTTATGGGGGAGAGGGAGGATGGTTATTGGAGGAGGAGAGGTAGTTGGGGGAGGGGGTTAGATGGTTTGGGGGAGGGGGTTAGATGGTTTGGGGAGGGGGTTAGATGGTTTGGGGGAGGGGTAGGTGGCTAGGGTGAGGTGGTTAGGGGAGGGGGGAGTACGTGTTTGAGAGAAAGAGAGGGGATGGTTACTGGAGGGGGGGAGGTAGTTGGGGGAGGGGTAGGTGGCTAGGGTGAGGTGGTTAGGGAAGGGGGAGAGGTGGTTAGGGGAGGGGGGGTACGTGTTTGTGTCAAGTGTATATGTGCTTGTGTGTGTGCTTGTGTATGTGTGTGTGCATGTGTGGGAGACAGAGGGATTGGATAAAGGGGGGAGGGGGGAGAAGGATGAGTGACCCTTAAAAGCGGGGGAGGTGTGTGTATGGGATTAGCAGGGGAGGGAGGGGAAAAAAGGGCCAAGGGTAAAGTGACCGTGACAGTATGTGTGTGTATGTGCGTGTGTACTCACCTAGTGTGTGTGTGTGTGTGTGTGTGTGTGTGTGTGTGTGTGTGTGTGTGTGTGTGTGTGCGCGTGTGTGCGGGTGCGTGTGTACGGGTGCGTGTGTGTATGTGCGTGTGTGCGTGCGCGCGTGTATGTGTGTGTACTCACCTAGTTGTACTCACTTAGTTGAGGTTTCAGGGGTCGAGTCCAAGCTCCTGGCCCCCGCCTCTTCACTGATCGCTACTAGGTCACTCTCCCTGAACCGTGAGCTTTATCATACCTCTGCTTAAAGCTATGTATGGATCCTGCCTCCACTACATCGCTTCCCAAACTATTCCACTTGCTGACTACTCTGTGGCTGAAGAAATACTTCCTAACATCCCTGTGATTCATCTGTGTCTTCAACTTCCAACTGTGTCCCCTTGTTGCTGTGTCCCATCTCTGGAACATCCTGTCTTTGTCTACCTTGTCAATTCCTCTCAGTATTTTGTATGTCGTTATCATGTCCCCCCTATCTCTCCTGTCCTCCAGTGTCGTCAGGTTGATTTTCCTTAACCACTCCTCGTAGGACATGCCTCTTAGCTCTGGGACTAGTCTTGTTGCAAACCTTTGCACTTTCTCTAGTTTATTTACGTGCTTGGCTAGGTGTGGGTTCCAAACTGGTGCCACATACTCCAATATGGGCCTAACGTACACTGTGTACAGGGTCCTGAACGATTCCTTATTAAGATGTCGGAATGTTGTTCTGAGGTTTGCAAGGCGCCCATATGCTGCAGCTGTTATTTGGTTGATGTGCGCTTCAGATGTGCCTGGTGTTATACTCACCCCAAGATCTTTTTCCTTGACTGAGGTTTGTAGTCTCTGGCCTGGTTGTAGAGGCGCTGACCCCTGAACACCAACCGGGTAGGAGGATGTTGCACATGAGTCTTACCAGAATTGTACACCATTAATTATAAAAGTTAGTAATTGGAGAATGGAAAGAATAAGTAGTGTTGAGGGAAAGAATAAGTAGTACTGATGGAAAGAATAAGGAGTCGAAGGAAAATACAAATCAAAACACCAAGGCTAGAACAGTTCGTAAACTAAATACCTCATGTCCTAAAAGCAAGTTATTTGTGAAAGAAGGTGACAGTAACAATAAGTCACAATACCATGACTGGAACAACTCACTAACAAGTGAACTACAGAGACTTCCCTACATACAAACGTACATTGGTTTTACAACGCCTGCTCGGAACCGAGCCTGTTCATAAGTAGGAGAGAGACTGTACCTGTAAGGTGATGTCTTCATAGATGCCTTGTACTCTAGTGGCACCACCTAAAGCAGCCTGGGCTAGGGAGATTGTGGTGTCTGTGTGGATATCCGCTCCTTCTCGGCGGAAATAGTCGCTCTTGGTAACGTTGATTCGGACAAACACTTCCTTCCTGCCCACAGTCATTCTTAGGGTCTGTCCGTCCTCAACACCTAAATAATGAATCAGTATTAGTAATACAGTGGAACCTCAAAAATCGAACTGCTCCCAACACAACCAATTATGTAAGTGTATTTTTGTAAGTGCTTTTGTAAGTGTATTTTTGAAGGTCTGAAATGGACTAATCTAATTTACATTATTCCTGATGGGAATAAATTCATTCGGTAAAGGCACTCGAACAGTCTTCTGGACTGAAGAAAGTTCGATGTTTGAGGTTCCACTGTATTTTAACATACAGGCTGTCCCCCCACAAAGGCAGAGTCACCCAAAAAAGAAGAAACACCCCCAGCATCATTCGTTCAATCCTGCCAGATGTGGTGATGGGACAGCCCAGATGACCTGACCTGAAGAGAGGTCATCTGAGCTATTATCTTCTATTTTAATCCAACAGACATCTCCCATCACCTTTCTGTCTCTTGTGCCACTACCACTATTCCCCATACTTACTACTACCACCACTACTACTACCACTACCAGTATTAACTCTACCACTACTTCTCATCTTTCTTTCTCTATCCTGTCCCTGTCCTCTTCTCTGTTATATACTGTCTCCCTCACTTTCCTGTGTTAGTGTGACTAGTTAATGGTCCAAGTCAGACCAAAAGGTTATCACAAGCTTCTCTCTCCTATATGCAGGATATTTGTGTTCAAAATTTATGGATACACTTTTTTGAATTGCATAAAACTATATATAAAAAAGCTTGAAAAACTCAAAAATCTATAATAGGGGGCACTTTTACTCTAATGCTGTTTTTATTGAGAATATATTAACCCTTTCAGGGTCCACAGGCCCTCTCAGAGACTTGTTCTCAGGGTCCCCCAAATTTAAAAAAAAAAAAAAAAATTTTTCTTATGAAAAGATAGAGAATCTTTTCCTGATCATAACGACACCAAAAGTATGAAATTTGGTGGAAAACTTACGGAATTATGCTCTCGCGAAGTTAGCGGTCTCGACGATGTTTACGCATCAGCGATTTTGCCCACTTTGAGCCCTATTTTCAGCCCATTCCAGTGTATTAGTCAACAAAAATCATAACTATTTCACTAGAACTCCATTTCTTATATCGAATGAGTACAAGAAACCACCCATTTACAGATTTCAACTATCCAATACAGTGGTCAGAATTTAGCAATTTTGCCAATTTCACGCAAACTTCAAAAGATGCCAATTTCCAAATAGGGTCCAGAATAAACAAGAAAGACATTCCTGGCACTAAAATAACATTTCCTCTGTTCATTAGTCACGTCCCCAGGCCCCTCTTACATTCTTTTGCTTTCCATTTTGAATTTTTATTCTCACAAAAAATAGATTTACTGTTATGCAGACTACTGCATTAGTGTAGAAATGGTATAAATAATATCAGCGCACTTGTGAAAGAATATTAGACTCACCAGTTGACGTGTATTGGACGCTTAGCATGATTTGTTTACTTTTGAACTTTGGTAAAAGTCAAACATTTCTGCTACTTTGAGCTCAATTTCAAGGTACTTTTCATTGTAAAACCAGTCAAAATCATCTCAATTTCTGTAATATGTCTTCCATTCTATAAAATGAGACCAGGAAAACTAGAATACAACAATAAATACCATACGAAAATACAGTGCAAAGTCGCTGTTTTAATCCAAAAACACGGTCAAAGTTTTTTTTTTCTCATTACGCACTGTGTGTTGCAGGATTTTTTTTATACTGCACACACTTACCACATAGACCCATTCTTTCATATGTAGGCCTACCAGCTTTCTCTCACTAGATTTGAAGGCACTAGAATTTATGAGTACTAGTTCGTGAAGGACCCTGGCACGTAAGCCGTACTAGTACGGCCGAAACCCTGAAAGGGTTAATTTTGGTGAAAAAAGTGTGTGTGGCTCCAGTCACAGTTGCAACTGTGACTGTACTTTCTGGAACCGTGTACGTACCTGCGGGGGCTGTGATCATACCTGTGGAGACGTGACGGTACATGAGGGTGACTGCACCTGTGGAAGCCATGACCATACGTACAGAAACTGTGACTGTACCTATGGAAACCGCGACTGTGCCTGTGGAAACTGTGACCATACCTGCAAAAACTGTGACCATACCTGCAAAAACTGTGACCATACCTGTGGAAACTGACTGTACCTGCAGAAACTGACCATACCTGTGGAAACTGGGACCATACCTGCAGAAACTGACCATACCTGCAGGAACTGTGACCATACCTGCAGGAACCCTGACCGTACCTGCGGGAACCACGACCGTACCTGCCGGAACCACGACCATACCTGTGGGAACTGATCGTACCTCTGGGAACTGACCGTACCTGCAGGAACTGGCACCGTGACGGTTTTGCGCTGTACAGTCTGACCCTTGCCCTCACACTCCTCGCAGGGGTACTTGATGTGCATGCGCGTCCCATGACAGTACCGGCACGTCTGCCGCATCACAAATGGACCTATCAGGGATATAAAACAGAACTTTGAAAAAGTCACGTTTTAAGATAAAAAATTTCTGACATAAAACAACTTTTATTTGATGTTGTAACCCCTTATCTTGCATACATTACTAAATTTAAAAAAAGAAGCTTTCGTTTTTCTTTACTGTTAAGCACAAAAGAAAGCCATTATCATACGGTGAATTTCAGCAGAGTAATACTAATGTTGATGAAGACAGGGAAGCTGTAATTTTGTGCATTGAGCAGGGAGGTATAACATCTTTTTGGAGTGAGGAAGAGCCAGTTGTGAGTGTGGGGGAAGTGAATGAAGCAGTGAGTAGAATGAAAGGGGGTAAAGCAGCGAGGATTGATGGGATAAAGACAGAAATGTTAAAAGCATGGGGGGGATATAGTTTAGGAGTGGTTAGTGTTTTATTTAATAAATATATGGAAGAGGGGATGGTACCTGAGGAACCAGCATGCACAGTTCCTTTGTATAAAGGAAAAGGGGACAAAAAATGAGTGCAAGAATTACAGGGGAATAAGCCTGTTGAGTTGTAGGTAGTAGGTTGGTAGACAGCAACCGCCCAGGGAGGTACTACCGTCCTGCCAAGTGAGTGTAAAACGAAAGCCTGTAATTGTTTTACATGATGGAAGGATTGCTGGTGTCTTTTTTCTGTCTCATAATCATGCAAGATTTCAGATACGTCTTGCTACTTCTACTTACACTTAGGTCACACTACACATACATGTACAAGCATATATATACACACCCCTCTGGGTTTTCTTCTATTTTCTTTCTAGTTCTTGTTCTTGTTTATTTCCTCTTATTTCCATGGGGAAGTGGAGCAGAATTTTTCCTCCGTAAGCCATGCGTGTTGTAAGAGGCGACTAAAATGCCAGGAGCAAGGGGCTAGTAACCACTTCTCCTGTATATATTACTAAATGTAAAAGGAGAAACTTTCATTTTTCCTTTAGAGCCACCCCGCCTCGGTGGGATACGGCAGGTGTGTTGAAATAAGAATATAGGTGAAGTATATAGATAAGGGTAAAGAGGTTTTCATGGCATTTATTGATTGGAAAAAGGTGTATGATAGGGTGGACAGGAGGGCAATGTTGCAGGTGTTGCAAATGTACGGAATAGGACGTAGGCTACTGAAAGCAGTTAAAATATGCCTGTACTTAAATATTGTATTAACAAGGTATACCAGTACTTAAATACGGTATTAACAAGGTGTACCAGTACAGTGGACCCTCCGCTTTCGTCGATCTCCGTTATCGCCGATTTCAGTTTTGGCCGACTTCTTTCATTGACTTTTTGGCTCCATTTTTGTCGATTACTTCCGTTTTCATTAATCGTACGGAACCTATCCAGTCCCGAGCGTGTAGACAAAACCACCTCCCACACCATTCTCAGCCAGTGTAGCATTGTTTCTCAGTGAGTGAACATATCCTACCAGGTCATACAAAACATTTCGTAATAATCCATTGTTTTTGCCACTTGTTTATTATGTGTAGCTGCTAAATAAGCCACCATGGCCCCAAAGAAAGCTCCTAGTGCCAGTCCTTTGGTAAAGAAAGTGAGGAACACTGTAGAAATGAAAAAAGAAATCCTAAGAAACTATGAAAATGGCATACACATTGCTGAACTCAGCAGGATGTACGGGAAGTCGCCATCAACAATCAGCTCCACTGTGGCAAAAAGAAATCACAGAAGCTGATATTGTGAAAGGGATGAATGTAATAACCAGAGATCCCAAATAATTGAAGAAGTGGAGAAATTGTTGTTGGTGCAGATCAGAGAGAGTTAGCAGTGTCGTGCAGTCCATTATTTGTGAAAAGGCAAGACAGTTACACGACGACCTCTTAAAGAAACTGCTTGAAACAAGTGCTGATGTAGGTGAATTTAAAGCCAGCAAAGGCTGGTTTGAAAAATTCAAGAAGCGAAGTGGCATAAACAGTGTTGTAAGGCACGGTGAGGATGCCGGTTCAGACAAACAAGTGGCTGAAAAATTCATGCGGGAATTCAAATATTATGTAGAGGCTGAAAAATTCCAACCCCAACAAGTGTTTAATTGTGATGAAACAGGCCTGTTTTCGAAGAAAATGCCAAAGAGGACCTACATTACGCAGAGGGAAAAGGCACTGCCAAGACACAAGCCTATGAAAGACAGGCTAACTCTCTTGTTGTGTGGTAGTGCTAGTGGGTATTTCAAAGTGAAGCCATTACTGGTGTAATTTTTTTTATTTATTATTTTTTATTATCACACCGGCCGATTCCCACCAAGGCAGGGTGGCCCGAAAAAGAAAAACTTTCACCATCATTCACTCCATCACTGTCTTGCCAGAAGGGTGCTTTACACTACAGTTTTTAAACTGCAACATTAACACCCCTCCTTCAGAGTGCAGGCACTGTACTTCCCATCTCCAGGACTCAAGTCCGGCCTGCCGGTTTCCCTGAATCCCTTCATATATGTTACTTTGCTCACACTCCAACAGCACGTCAAGTATTAAAAACCATTTGTCTCCATTCACTCCTATCAAACACGCTCACGCATGCCTGCTGGAAGTCCAAGCCCCTCGCACACAAAACCTCCTTTACCCCCTCCCTCCAACCCTTCCTAGGCCGACCCCTACCCCGCCTTCCTTCCACTACAGACTGATACACTCTTGAAGTCATTCTGTTTCGCTCCATTCTCTCTACATGTCCGAACCACCTCAACAACCCTTCCTCAGCCCTCTGGACAACAGTTTTGGTAATCCCGCACCTCCTCCTAACTTCCAAACTACGAATTCTCTGCATTATATTCACACCACACATTGCCCTCAGACATGACATCTCCACTGCCTCCAGCCTTCTCCTCGCTGCAACATTCATCACCCACGCTTCACACCCATATAAGAGCGTTGGTAAAACTATACTCTCATACATTCCCCTCTTTGCCTCCAAGGACAAAGTTCTTTGTCTCCACAGACTCCTAAGTGCACCACTCACTCTTTTTCCCTCATCAATTCTATGATTCACCTCATCTTTCATAGACCCATCCGCTGACACGTCCACTCCCAAATATCTGAATACGTTCACCTCCTCCATACTCTCTCCCTCCAATCTGATATTCAATCTTTCATCACCTAATCTTTTTGTTATCCTCATAACCTTACTCTTTCCTGTATTCACCTTTAATTTTCTTCTTTTGCACACCCTACCAAATTCATCCACCAATCTCTGCAACTTCTCTTCAGAATCTCCCAAGAGCACAGTGTCATCAGCAAAGAGCAGCTGTGACAACTCCCACTTTGTGTGTGATTCTTTATCTTTTAACTCCACGCCTCTTGCCAAGACCCTCGCATTTACTTCTCTTACAACCCCATCTATAAATATATTAAACAACCACGGTGACATCACACATCCTTGTCTAAGGCCTACTTTTACTGGGAAAAAATTTCCCTCTTTCCTACATACTCTAACTTGAGCCTCACTATCCTCGTAAAAACTCTTCACTGCTTTCAGTAACCTACCTCCTACACCATACACTTGCAACATCTGCCACATTGCCCCCCTATCCACCCTGTCATACGCCTTTTCCAAATCCATAAATGCCACAAAGACCTCTTTAGCCTTATCTAAATACTGTTCACTTATATGTTTCACTGTAAACACCTGGTCCACACACCCCCTACCTTTCCTAAAGCCTCCTTGTTCATCTGCTATCCTATTCTCCGTCTTACTCTTAATTCTTTCAATTATAACTCTACCATACACTTTACCAGGTACACTCAACAGACTTATCCCCCTATAATTTTTGCACTCTCTTTTATCCCCTTTGCCTTTATACAAAGGAACTATGCATGCTCTCTGCCAATCCCTAGGTACCTTACCCTCTTCCATACATTTATTAAATAATTGCACCAACCACTCCAAAACTATATCCCCACCTGCTTTTAACATTTCTATCTTTATCTCATCAATCCCGGCTGCCTTACCCCCTTTCATTTTACCTACTGCCTCACGAACTTCCCCCACACTCACAACTGGCTCTTCCTCACTCCTACAAGATGTTATTCCTCCTTGCCCTATACACGAAATCACAGCTTCCCTATCTTCATCAACATTTAACAATTCCTCAAAATATTCCTTCCATCTTCCCAATACCTCTAACTCTCCATTTAATAACTCTCCTCTCCTATTTTTAACTGACAAATCCATTTGTTCTCTAGGCTTTCTTAACTTGTTAATCTCACTCCAAAACTTTTTCTTATTTTCAACAAAATTTGTTGATAACATCTCACCCACTCTCTCATTTGCTCTCTTTTTACATTGCTTCACCACTCTCTTAACTTTTTATTTTTTTATTTATTTTTTTTATCAACACATCGGCCAATTCCCACCAAGGCAGGGTGGCCCGAAAAAAACTTTCATCATCATTCACTCCATCACTGTCTTGCCAGAGGGGTGCTTTACACAACAGTTATAAAACTGCAACATTAACACCCCTCCTTCAGAGTGCAGACACTCTCCAGGACTCAAGTCCGGCCTGCCAGTTTCCCTGAATCCCTTCATAAATGTTACTTTGCTCACACTCCAACAGCACGTCAAGTATTAAAAACCATTTGTCTCCATTCACTCCTATCAAATACACTGGCGTATCACTCTGAAAATCCCAGTGTGTTCAAGAAAAACAGTGTTGTCAAGAGTAAACTGTGTGTGATGTGGAAAGCAAACAGTAGGGCATGGGTCGCCAGGGAAATTTTCCTGGAATGGTTCAATTAAGTGCTTGGCCCTAGTGGATAATAAACTGCAACTCCAGTGCCTCCTGTTAATGGATAATGCTCCTGCTCATCCGCCAGATTTAGAAGACCAATTGTCTAAGAAATTCAGTTTTGTAATAGTGAAGTTTTTGCTTCCTAACACCACTCCTCTCCTGCAGCCCATGAACCAGCAGATCATTGCAAACTTCAAAAAACTGTACACCAAAGCAATGTTTCAAAGGTGCTTTGACATAACCTTGGACTCTGAATTGACCCTGGTGGCTAAAGCTCCCGCTTCACACACGGAGGGCCCGGGTTCGATTCTCGGCGGGTGGAAACATTTCGACAAGTTTCCGTACACCTGTTGTCCTGTTCACCTAGCAGCAAATAGGTACCTGGGTGTTAGTCGACTGGTGTGGGTCGCATCCTGGGGGACAAGATTGAGGACCCCAATGGAAATAAGTTAGACAGTCCTCAATGACGCACTGACTTTCTTGGGCTATCCTGGGTGGCTAACCCTCTGGGGTTAAAAATCCAAACGAAATCTTATCTTATGTTATCACTTCAGTATCTTCCACTCCGTAAGCCTTATAGATAAGGCTTGACAGGGAGTGACTTCCAGGACGATGAACTCTGCTTGGGAAAAATTGTGGCCAGATTGTGTCCAAAAGAAGGATTTTGAAGGATTTGAGGGTGACCCTGTCGACCCTAAACCTGCTGTGCAATCAATTGTGGCATTGGGGAATTCCATGGGGTTGGATGTGAATGGCGAGGATATGGAAGAGTCGGTGGAGGCCCATAATGAAGAGCTAACCACTGATGAGCTGCACGAGCTTCATCTGCGACAGCAACAGACCACAGCTGAGGAAATGGCTTCAGAGGAGGAGGAAGAGAGATGGAAGAAGGTGCCTTCTTCAAAGATTAAGGAGATTTGTGCAATGTGGACTAAAGTGCATTCATCTGTGAAGCAACATCACCCTGAGAAAGCTGTTGCAATCTGTGCTGGTGACTTTTACAATGACAATGCCATGTCCCATTTTAGGCAAATCTTAGAGATGCCAGAAACAGACCTATCTGTACAGATATACTGTATTGTGTGACAGGGGTCCAGTGACTCAAGCTGGTCCTAGTGACAGTAAAAAACAAAGGAGGGAAGTGACCTCAGATAAGGACTTGGTACCTAGAGTCCTTATGGAGTGGGATTTCCCTTCCAAACAATAACCTATCTTCCCTCTCCCCTCCTCCCTGTCTTCCTTCCAGCAACAATAACCTTCAATAAACTAAGTGTTGTGTGTAATGTTCATTCTTTTGTGCATGTAACTATCTTTAGGGTAAAAAAATTTTTTTTTGTTGATACTTCTGGGTGTCTGGAACAGATTAATTCCATTTACATTATTTTTTATGGGGAAAATGGTTTTGGTTTTGGCCGAGCGTCCACTGTATCCACAGCATTAATAAGGTATGCCAGTAACTACATATAACTGCTGCAGATCCTCACCTGTGGAGATAGTTTCCATTCCAGTACCATTGCAGTACTGGCATCGTATTGCTTTAGTTCCCGGTTCGCACCGAGAACCTGAACACTTGGGGCAGATGTCCACCGTATTGAGAGTGACATCCTTGTTGATTCCCCGAGCTGCTTGAGAGAACGTTAGATTCAATGCAATCTGTTGGGAGGCAGTGAAAGTTAGGTTAGAGTGATTATAAATTGTCAGGAGGCAGTGAAAGTTAGGTTAGAGTGATTATAAATTGTCAGGAGGTAGTGAAAGTTAGGTTAGAGTCATTGTAAACTGTCAGGAGGCAGTGAAAGTTAGGTTGGAGTCATTGTAAACTGTCAGGAGGTAGTGAAAGTTAGGTTGGAGTCATTGTAAACTGTCAGGAGGCAGTGAAAGTTAGGTTAGAGTCATTGTAAACTGTCAGGAGGCAGTGAAAGTTAGGTTAGAGTCATTGTAAACTGTCAGGAGGCAGTGAAAGTTAGGTTAGAGTCATTGTAAACTGTCAGGAGGTAGTGAAAGTTAGGTTAGAGTCATTGTAAACTGTTACATAAACTAGAATTGTCACAAAAGTAATGCCAACAGTCACAGGGGTGAGGCAGAGGGGGGGAATCAGACCCCCTCAAAATTCCATCAGCCCCCAAATTCACTCAGATAAAAGTGCTGCTTGAAGTGATGGAGTGAATGATGGTGAAAGTTTTTCTTTTTCGGGCCACCCTGCCTTGGTGGGAATCGGCCAGTGTGATAATAAAAAAAAAAAAAGTGCTGCTGCTTTAAGAGTCCCCCCCCCCTATAGCCTTGTCTACCAGACATTGTCACCACTAAATCCTTGTCTACTAGACACTGTCACCTCCAATTCCCCCCTGTATAAAACACCTGGAGCCACCTGTGTAAATAACTTGCCTCCTGAGCAGCGCCAAAGCCGAATGTGGACTCAGCAAAGTCCTGATCTCCCATGTCAAACCCGCCTCTTCGGAAATCACCAAAGATCTTCCTGAAGAGTTCCTCAGGATCAATGGTTGTCTGGTAGCTCCAGCCAGACTGGAATGGATTTCCGCCCATGCCGCTGCTGCCCGCACGACCCATCTGCTCTGCCGTGTGTCCCATGGTGTCATACTGGCGCCGTTTCTCCTCATCACCAAGCACCTGGTAACAAAATTTCAATTAAAATCAATTTTTAAGAAGAGATTAATGGAGAAATTAACCCCTTGGTGTTAATGACTCATGAAATCGCAATTATGGGGGAGCGTTAAACCTGTAGGAATTATACAGTACCGGTGGGGGGGGGAGGAAGTAATGCAGGCGTAATAACAAACTACAAATAAACCACAGAACAGGTGGGTTTTAAACCCGTGGCAACTAAGTCCTAAAACTTAGTCTAGTGTGGTAGACAATTTTCTTTCTGCAAACAGTACATAGAAGATGTACTTTACATGTAATAAAAATCTTTTTAAGCACAAAAGAAAGCCACTAACATGCTGTGCAGTTCAGACAAACTAATCCTAATGCTTACACACTAATTAAGAATTAGACACGGGTTAAGTGGGAGCCACGCCCCTCCTCTTCTGTATACCTTTGATATATCTTTCATGATTTTGGAGTCTTTCTATTCCTGAAGCTTTCTACTCCTTGGTGCTAGCCTAGTCAACCAGGCTGTTGCTGCTAGTGGCCTGCTGCCCCACATATCCATCACAGCCTGGTTGATCTAGCACCTGGTGAAGATACAGTTTCCTCTTGAAGACTTCTACACTTGTTCCAGCAATCTTTCTGATATCTGGAACAAGTATAGAAGTATCTTCACCAGGTGTCAGATCAACCAGGCTGTGATGGATAAGTGGGGCTGCGGACCTCCAACTGAGCTTATAAAGAATAGTGAAGCTTTCATACGACAGTGACCCACTAGAAACTAAGCTAGATTTCTGACTTATTTACTTAGCGCCGTTGTAAAAACAGTCAAATGGGTGACTGTTGATGAAGCCTTCAACAGAAACTGTCACTGTTTTGCAACAGTTGTGGCTAACTGTTGTCTGTTGGTAGACTTTTTCTTATACTGTTGTCTGTTGGTAGACTTTTTCTTATCGTTTTTCCTGATGTAGCCTAAAGTAAACCCAACGAAACTTAATCTCGCACAATACACAACCCACATCATACTCAACCCTCACACTTTCCTAAGTGGGAGTTGAGTATCAACCAGGTTGTTGCTGCTGGTCTGCTGGCACACACAGTTGATGGAATTGCATACAGAATAGTGCCATCTGAAGATCATTAGAATTTTAGCCTCTGGACACACTTCGCAAGACACCTACTGCAAGAACAAATGAAAGGTCGTGGTAGTGATGATGTACCAGGCTAGGCATGGATGTAGTGTGCAGGGTGACCCAAAAAATAAGAAACGCTTTCACCATCACTCACTCCACCACTGTCTTGCCAGAGATGTATCTACACTACTTTTCAGATGCTCAGATGGGGTCCCTGTGTCTCTATTTCCAATGGAAATACCAGGACCTCAATGGAAATACCAGGACCTCAATGGAAATACCAGGACCTCAATGGAAATACCAGGACCTCAATGGAAATATTAGGACCTCAATGGAAATACCAGGACCTCAATGGAAATACCAGGACCTCAATGGAAATACCAGGACCTCAATGGAAATACCAGGACCTCAATGGAAATACCAGGACCTCAATGGAAATACCAGGACCTCAATGGAAATACCAGGACCTCAATGGAAATATTAGAACCTCAATGGAAATACCAGGACCCCAATGGAAATACCAGGGCCTCAATGGAAATACCAGGACCTCAATGGAAATACAAGGATCCCAATGAAAATACAAGGACCCCAATGGAAATACAAGGACCACAATGGAAATACAAGGACCACAATGGAAATACAAGGACCACAATGGAAATGATGTCACTGACTTTTTTGGGTTATCCTGGTGGGCAATTTAAACATGTACTATATTAATGCATCGACAAATGAGTGCTTTTAACCACACAAGCAGTCTGTATTGCTTGTGAAGACTGGTATTCCAAATGGGAGGAGAATGAAATTAGTCCTGTAGCCTACATGGCCACGTATGTGCTCGCATCAGGGGTGACATGTCCAGTGGTCCTGGAGACCTGATGTCTGAAGCACTGATGACTAAGTGGACTAAGGCAATTCAGAATTTTGGCAGGCTTCTCATGAGGTGTGCTAAAGGATCAGGGGTTTGATTCCCGGCTAATCGCAGTACAGTAAGTCCTCAACTCACACTCATTGGGGACCTGAATTGCGTATAATAATATGTAATGACATTATACAAAATAATGATGATATACACAATACAGAAGATTCTCAATGTGTTCCTAAGTCAATGACTTAATGTACTGTTAATACAGCCTCTCCTCATTTGATGACGGAGTTTCGTTCCTAAGACTGTCAGTAAACAAATTCGTCACTAAGTGAGGAGCATACTATAATGGTAGTGGGTTTGTGTCAACCATCTTTGATATTGCTTTACGTAATGTCACCTTTGCACCATTTATAACATTTCTGGTATATTTTTAATGTTTATACACTAGTGTACTGTATATTGTAATAAACAGAATAGAGGAAATCAGCTCTAATATACATTTAGGTATGCATACATGTCAGAGAGCCTGTTGTAAGCCCAAGTCGTCAGTAAACGAGTATGTCGCTAAGTGAGGAGAGGCTGTATATTATTATGTATGATAATTGTACTTACGTGTACCTGTACCTAAATAAACCTACACCTCCAGGACTCAAGTCTGGCTCTTACCTCATATGCTTCAGAAACTTCGGTGAACTTTTTCTGTGAGGTGGGGTCATCTTTATTAACATCCGGGTGGTACTTCTTTGCCAGTTGGTAATAAGCCTTCTTGATCTCCTTGCTGGAGGCATTGCGTGGGATCCCAAGGACTTCATAGTAGTCACGTTGTTTAAAACCTTGCGATGTGTGGTACTGCGAGCTGCCCTGGGGTCCTAATACCTTGCCTGTAATGCCAGGAAATACTGTAATATCTCACATGTAATTTGCATAGTCTTAAATGACATGATTTATGGCAGCCCAAAAGTAGACAGAAAATTACACTGCATTACTATGCTGTATTATACAGTGGACCCCCGGTTAACGAACTTTTTTCATTCCAGAAGTATGTTCAGGTGCCAGTACTGACCGAATTTGTTCCCATAAGGAATATTGTGAAGTAGATTAGTCCATTTCAGACCCCCAAACATACACGTACAAACGCACTTACATAAATACACTTACATAATTGGTCGCATTTGGAGGTGATCGTTAAGCGGGGGTCCACTGTACTGCATTAAGCACATAAAGAAGCACTGCAGTAAGCCTACTGGCCAATGCTAGACAGGTCAAAGTCCTCTAATGGCCTAAGCTAGTCAGGTCCAAGTCACCTCCACTTAACAAAGAAGGAGTACTGCGCAAGACCCACTGGCCCAAGTTAGTCAGGCCCAAGTCACCTCCACTTAACAAGGAAGGAGCACTGCATCAGACCCACTGGCCCAAGCTAGTCAAGTCTTCTTTTTCTGGTCACCCTACCTCAGTGGTAAATGGCTGATGTGTTAATACCAAATAAAAAATTAATACATATATTAGCAGTTTGGAGGGATAAGTTGTGTATCTTTATACGTACAGTGGACCCTCGACTAATGCTATTAATCCGTTCCTGAGAGCTCATCGTTAGTCAAAATAATCGTTAGTCAAGTTAATTTTCCCCATAAGAAATAATGGAAATCAAATTAATCCGTGCAAGACACCCCAAAGTATTGAAAAAAAAAATTTTTAACACATGAAATATTAATTTTAATACACACAAACTGAAGAAGACATGCACAGTTACATGACACTTACCTTTATTGAAGATCTGGTGATGATTGATGGGATGGGAAGAGGGGAGTGTGTTGATGGCCTTAGTGTTTAGAAGGGGAATCCCCTTCCATTAGGACTTGAGGTGGCAAGTCCTTTTTTGGGGTTACTTCCCTTCTTCTTTTAATCCCAATAGGACCAGCTTGAGAGTCACTGGACTTCTGTCTCACAACATATCTGCCCATAGAGGCCTGTACCTCCCGTTCCTTTATGACATTCCTAAAGTGTTTCACAACATTGTCAGTGTCACCATTAAACACTTGTTCAGGTTTCAGTCCTTCACTGTCTATGTACTCCTTGAATTCCTGCACATATTTTTCAGCTGCTTTTTGGTCCAAACTGGCAGCCTCACCATGCCTTATCACACTATGTATGCCACTACGATTCTTAAATCTCTCAAACCAACCTTTGCTGGCCTTAAATTCACTCACATCACCACTAGTTGCTGGCATTTTTCTAATTAAATCGTCATGCAACTTCCTAGCCTTTTCACATATGATCGCTTGAGAGATGCTATCTCCTGCTATCTGTTTTTCGTTTATCCACACCAATAACAGTCTCTCAACATCTTCTATCACTTGCGATCTCAGTTTCGAAAACATAGTTGCACCTTTGGCAAGAACAGCTTCCTTGATTGCCGTTTTCTTGGCCACAATAGTAGCGATGGTTGATTGGGGTTTTGTGTACAGCCTGGCCAGCTCAGAGACACGCACTCCACTTTCATACTTAGCAATGATCTCTTTCTTCATATCCATAGTAATTCTCACCCCTTTTTGCTGTAGGGTTGGCACTAGAAGCTTTCTTGGGGCCCATGGTGACTTATTTTGCAGGTGCAATCACTAAAAAGGCTGTGATAATATGAAATGTTCCGATTGTATGCTTGGAAGCGACCGCGGTGGCTGGCTGGCTTGTAAACACTGACCAGAAGTGGATGCGTCTCAGACGGAACGAATAGTGTTGGTCGAGTTTTTTAGCGCTAATCAAGGCAAAATTTTTGCGATAAAATGTATCGCTAGTCAGATTTATCGTTAATCGATGCCATCGCTGGTCAAGGGTCCACTGTATATGCTTCTAAACTGTCGTGTTCTGAGCACCTCTGCAAAAACAGTGATTATGTGTGAGTGAGGTGAAAGTGTTGAATGATGATGAAAGTATTTTCTTTTTTGGGGATTTTCTTTCTTTTTGGGTCACCCTGCCTCGGTGGGAGACAGCCGACTTGTTGAAAAAAAAAAATGTATTTATGGTCATTAAATGTATACAAATAAGGTTGAATGAGTATATAATGCATGTATATGGTGTATAAATACACATAGTTGACTAAATCTTATTGTAACCAGGTGGCCAAGTGGTTAACACACTGGCTTGGAGTTTTACAACCCATCAACCAAATCTTTAAAAAGGCCACAGAAAACAATATGAAGTTCAATGAAGAGGAATTTCAATTATCAAGATATGGAAAACTTGGGTAAATTAAAACTGCATTGGATTATAAAACAAATTCCAACCAAACAACAGAGTGAAAAACTAATGTGAAGGACCTGGGAGTGATCATGTCAGGGTAAGTTTCAAAGATCACAACAATGTACCTAACACACCTGCAAGAAAAAATGACAGGATGGATAATGAGAACTTTCAAAACTAGGGACACCAAGCCTATGATGACACTACAGATCACTTGTTCTCTCTTAGCTGGAATATTGCTGCACACTAACAGCACCTATCAAGGCAGGTGAAATTGCTGACCTAGAGAGTGTACAGAGAACTCTCACAACACACATAAGTATGATAAAACACCTAAATTACTGGGAACGGTTGAAGTTCCTCGACCTGTACTTCCTGGAATGCAGGCAAGAAAGATACATGATAATATACACATGGAAAATCCTAGAGGGACTGGTATCAAATTGTAAAGTAAAAGGACACAAGTGCAACTAATGTGACATTTTATTGTGGCAACGTTTCGCTCTCCAGGAGCTTTGTCAAGCTGTTACAAACAGTACATGGACACAGAGGGTATATAAAGGCTCAGAGTGAGGTGCAATACTAGTGGTAGTGGTAGTAGTAGTGACGTAAGTTGTAGTAGTAGTAATACAATATGGTAGAGCAATTAACTCGTACATGAGTAAAAGGATATAAAAGCTATTAGTTGGGTAACATAAAAATAGGTTAGACAAATATAGACTGAATAGAGAAGGCCTGTTTCAGTGTTCATTCTCTGTAATGTGGTTTGTGTAGTATAACAGGAGAGACTATGTGTGTGTGTGATGAATGGTTTTGAAAATCGACAAGTTGAAGAATTGAGACACTTGTGCAACACATGGGAATCTTTACTGAAGAAACGTTTTGCCACACAGTGGCTTTATCAGTCCAATACAAAGTAGAAATTGGTAAGGAGAGGAGAAGTTGGAGGTAATCAGTCCCTCAACCTGGAATCGATGTGTTCAGTCCATCACTCTTGTAGGAAGTGCAGCACAGGGCCAGAGAGATGGCTTATATACTGCGGTGAGATGAGTTGAAGCAGGAGGAGGCGGGATCACAGTGGGACCTGCCACTAGTGTAAGTAGGTCGTCGTCCAAAGGTTGGACAAGCGTTGAAGTCTTTGTACCAAGATCCCATGATGTTGCAGTGTCTGACAGATGTGATGAATGGTTTTGAAAACAGACAAGTTGAAGAATTGAGGCACTAGTGGCAGGTCCCACTGTGATCCCGCCTCCTCCTGCTTCAACTCATCTCACCGCAGTATATAAGCCATCTCTCTGGCCCTATGCTGCACTTCCTACAAGAGTGATGGACTGAACACATCGATTCCAGGTTGAGGGACTGATTACCTCAAACTTCTCCTCTCCTTACCAATTTCTACTTTGTATTGGACTGATGAAGCCACTGTGTGGCGAAACGTTTCTTCAATAAAGATTCCCATGTGTTGCACAAGTGTCTCAATTCTTCTTCAGGAGAGACTACGTGATGGCAGGTTTACTGTTTTCAGGAGGATTCTTACTAAGACTTCAGAGATGGTGAAGCTGCCGTTGTTTTGTTTAATTGAATTAGAAACAACTATTAGTGAAAATTCAAAACATGTCTGCGGAAATTAGTTTCTTTGATCACTAATTGGTCGTCCCTGAACTTCACGATGCCCGGGCATAACAGAGGCTCTCTCTGCCCTGCGACTCATTATCGTAAATATATCATCTCAATGTACTACTTGCAAAGAAATAAATGAATCTGAATATTGTACATTTCTTCTTTAAGCTCGGTGTTCGATTTCTGAGACTTTATTGTATTATAATAAACATTTAATATTAAGTAGAAAATTAATAGTAATGAAATAAACAATAAAAATAATACAAAAATAATGAATACGTAATAATAATAATAATAATAATAATAATAATAATAATAATAATAATAATAATAATTATAATAATAATTATAATTATAATAATAATAATTATCATAATTATAATAATTATAGGTAGTAGGTTGGTAGACAGTAACCACCCAGGGAGCTACTACCGTCCTGCCAAGTGAGTGTAAAACGAAGCCTGTGATTGTTTTACATGATGGTAGGATTGCTGATGTCTTTTGTCTGTCTCATAAATATGCAAGATTACAGGTACGTCTTGCTACTTCTACTTACACTTAGGTCACACTACACATACATGTACACATTTATTTATACACACTCATCTGAGTTTTCTTTGATTTTATCTTAATAGTTCTTGGTCTTATTACTTTTCCTTTTATATCCATGGGGAAGTGGAATAAGAATCTTTCCTCCGTAAGCCATGCGTGTTGTAAAAGTCAACTAAAATGCCGGGAACAATGGGCTAGTAACCCCTTTTCCTGTAAACATTACTAAATAGAATAAGAAGAAGAAAATTTCTTTTTGGGGGATTTTCTTTCTTTTTTGGGTCACCCTGCCTCGGTGGGAGACGGCCGACTTGTTGAAAAAAAAAAAGAAAAAAAAAAAAAAAAAAAAAAAAAAAAAAATAATAATAATAATAATAATAATAATAATAATAATAATAATAATAATAATTATAATAATAATTATAATTATAATAATAATAATTATCATAATTATAATAATTATAGGTAGTAGGTTGGTAGACAGTAACCACCCAGGGAGCTACTACCGTCCTGCCAAGTGAGTGTAAAACGAAGCCTGTGATTGTTTTACATGATGGTAGGATTGCTGATGTCTTTTGTCTGTCTCATAAATATGCAAGATTACAGGCATGTCTTGCTACTTCTACTTACACTTAGGTCACACTACACATACATGTACACATTTATTTATACACACTCATCTGAGTTTTCTTTGATTTTATCTTAATAGTTCTTGGTCTTATTAATTTTCCTTTTATATTCATGGGGAAGTGGAATAAGAATCTTTCCTCCGAAAGCCATGCGTGTTGTAAAAGTCAACTAAAATGCCGGGAACAATGGGCTAGTAACCCCTTTTCCTGTAAAGATTACTAAAAAGAATAAGAAGAAGAAAATTGTCAAAGTGGGAAGTCTGAATGTGCGTGGATGTTGTGCAGATGATAAGAAAGAGATGATTGTGGATGTTATGAATGAGAAGAAGCTGGATGTCCTGGCCTTAAGTGAAACAAAGCTGAAGGGGGTGGAAGAGTTTCAGTGGAGAGGAATAAATGGGATTAGGTCAGGGGTTTCAAATAGAGTTAGAGCTAAAGAAAGAGTAGCAATAATGTTGAAGGATAAGCTATGGCAGGAAAAGAGGGACTATAAATGTATTAATTCAAGGATTATGTGGAGTAAAATAAAGATTGGATGTGAAAAGTGGGTTATAGTAAGTGTGTATGCACCTGGAGAAGAGAGAAGTGTAGAGGAGAGAGAGAGATTTTGGGAAATGTTGAGTGAATGCGTGGGGAGTTTTGAATCAAGTGTGAGAGTAATGGTGGTTGGGGATTTCAATGCTAAAGTGGGTAAAAATGTTATGGAAGGAGTAGTAGGTAAATTTGGGGTGCCAGGGGTAAATGTAAATGGGGAGCCTTTAATTGAGCTATGTGTAGAAAGAAATTTGGTAATAAGTAATACATATTTTATGAAAAAGAGGATAAATATACAAGGTATGATGTAGCACGTAATGAAAGTAGTTTATTAGATTATGTATTGGTGGATAAAAGGTTGATGGGTAGGCTTCAGGATGTACATGTTTATAGAGGGGCAACTGATATATCGGATCATTATTTAGTTGTAGCTACAGTTAGAGTAAGAGGTAGATGGGAAAAGAGGAAGGTGGCAACAACAAATAAGAGGGAGGTGAAAGTGTATAAACTAAGGGAGGAGGAAGTTCGGGTGAGATATAAGCGTCTATTGGCAGAAAGGTGGGCTAGTGCAAAGATGAGTAGTGGGGGGGGTTGAAGAGGGTTGGAATAGTTTTAAAAATGCAGTATTAGAATGTGGGGCAGAAGTTTGTGGTTATAGGAGGGTGGGGGCAGGAGGAAAGAGGAGTGATTGGTGGAATGATGAAGTAAAGGGTGTGATAAAAGAGAAAAAGGTAGCTTATGAGAGGTTTTTACAAAGCAGAAGTGTTATAAGAAGAGCAGAGTATATGGAGAGTAAAAGAAAGGTAAAGAGAGTGGTGAGAGAGTGCAAAAGGAGAGCAGATGATAGAGTGGGAGAGGCACTGTCAAGAAATTTTAATGAAAATAAGAAAAAATTTTGGAGTGAGTTAAACAAGTTAAGAAAGCCTAGGGAAAATATGGATTTGTCAGTTAAAAACAGAGTAGGGGAGTTAGTAGATGGGGAGATGGAGGTATTGGGTAGATGGCGAGAATATTTTGAGGAACTTTTAAATGTTAAGGAAGAAACAGAGGCAGTAATTTCATGCACTGGTCAGGGAGGTATACCATCTTTTAGGAGTGAAGAAGAGCAGAATGTAAGTGTGGGGGAGGTACGTGAGGCATTACGTAAAATGAAAGGGGGTAAAGCAGCTGGAACTGATGGGATCATGACAGAAATGTTAAAAGCAGGGGGGATATAGTGTTGGAGTGGTTGGTACTTTTGTTTAATAAATGTATGAAAGAGGGGAAGGTACCTAGGGATTGGCAGAGAGCATGTATAGTCCCTTTATATAAAGGGAAATGGGACAAAAGAGACTGTAAAAATTATAGAGGAATAAGCTTACTGAGTATACCAGGAAAAGTGTACGGTAGGGTTATAATTGAAAGAATTAGAGGTAAGACAGAATGTAGGATTGCGGATGAGCAAGGAGGTTTTAGAGTAGGTAGGGGATGTGTAGATCAGGTGTTTACATTGAAGCATATATGTGAACAGTATTTAGATAAAGATAGGGAAGTTTTTATTGCATTTATGGATTTAGAAAAGGCATATGATAGAGTGGATAGAGGAGCAATGTGGCAGATGTTGCAAGTATATGGAATAGGTGGTAAGTTATTAAATGCTGTAAAGAGTTTTTATGAGGATAGTGAGGCTCAGGTTAGGGTGTGTAGAAGAGAGGGAGACTACTTCCCGGTAAAAGTAGGTCTTAGACAGGGATGTGTAATGTCACCATGGTTGTTTAATATATTTATAGATGGGGTTGTAAAGGAAGTAAATGCTAGGGTGTTTGGGAGAGGGGTGGGATTAAATTTTGGGGAATCAAATTCAAAATGGGAATTGACACAGTTACTTTTTGCTGATGATACTGTGCTTATGGGAGATTCTAAAGAAAAATTGCAAAGGTTAGTGGATGAGTTTGGGAATGTGTGTAAAGGTAGAAAGTTGAAAGTGAACATAGAAAAGAGTAAGGTGATGAGGGTGTCAAATGATTTAGATAAAGAAAAATTGGATATCAAATTGGGGAGGAGGAGTATGGAAGAAGTGAATGTTTTCAGATACTTGGGAGTTGACGTGTCGGCGGATGGATTTATGAAGGATGAGGTTAATCATAGAATTGATGAGGGAAAAAAGGTGAGTGGTGCGTTGAGGTATATGTGGAGTCAAAAAACGTTATCTATGGAGGCAAAGAAGGGAATGTATGAAAGTATAGTAGTACCAACACTCTTATATGGGTGTGAAGCTTGGGTGGTAAATGCAGCAGCGAGGAGACGGTTGGAGGCAGTGGAGATGTCCTGTTTAAGGGCAATGTGTGGTGTAAATATTATGCAGAAAATTCGGAGTGTGGAAATTAGGAGAAGGTGTGGAGTTAATAAAAGTATTAGTCAGAGGGCAGAAGAGGGGTTGTTGAGGTGGTTTGGTCATTTAGAGAGAATGGATCAAAGTAGAATGACATGGAAAGCATATAAATCTATAGGGGAAGGAAGGAGGGGTAGGGGTCGTCCTCGAAAGGGTTGGAGAGAGGGGGTAAAGGAGGTTTTGTGGGTAAGGGGCTTGGACTTCCAGCAAGCGTGCGTGAGCGTGTTAGATAGGAGTGAATGGAGACGAATGGTACTTGGGACCTGACGATCTGTTGGAGTGTGAGCAGGGTAATATTTAGTGAAGGGATTCAGGGAAACCGGTTATTTTCATATAGTCGGACTTGAGTCCTGGAAATGGGAAGTACAATGCCTGCACTTTAAAGGAGGGGTTTGGGATATTGGCAGTTTGGAGGGATATGTTGTGTATCTTTATATGTATATGCTTCTAAACTGTTGTATTCTGAGCACCTCTGCAAAAACAGTGATAATGTGTGAGTGTGGTGAAAGTGTTGAATGATGATGAAAGTATTTTCTTTTTGGGGATTTTCTTTCTTTTTTGGGTCACCCTGCCTCGGTGGGTTGCCCTGCCTCGGTGGGTTGCCCTGCCTCGGTGGGTCACCCTGCCTCGGTGGGTCACCCTGCCTCGGTGGGTCACCCTGCCTCGGTGGGTCACCCTGCCTCGGTGGGTCACCCTGCCTCGGTGGGTCACCCTGCCTCGGTGGGTCGCCCTGCCTCGGTGGGTCACCCTGCCTCGGTGGGTCACCCTGCCTCGGTGGGTCGCCCTGCCTCGGTGGGTCACCCTGCCTCGGTGGGTCACCCTGCCTCGGTGGGTCACCCTGCCTCGGTGGGTCGCCCTGCCTCGGTGGGTCACCCTGCCTCGGTGGGTCACCCTGCCTCGGTGGGTCGCCCTGCCTCGGTGGGTCACCCTGCCTCGGTGGGTCACCCTGCCTCGGTGGGTCGCCCTGCCTCGGTGGGTCACCCTGCCTCGGTGGGTCACCCTGCCTCGGTGGGTCACCCTGCCTCGGTGGGTCACCCTGCCTCGGTGGGTCACCCTGCCTCGGTGGGTCACCCTGCCTCGGTGGGTCGCCCTGCCTCGGTGGGTCGCCCTGCCTCGGTGGGTCACCCTGCCTCGGTGGGTCACCGTGCCTCGGTGGGTCACCGTGCCTCGGTGGGAGACGACCGACTTGTTGAAAAAAAAAAAAATAATAATAATTATAATTATAATTATAATAATTATAATAATTATAATTATAATAATTATAATAATTATAATAATAATAATTACTAAAATAATGAATACAATAAATAAATTTAATAAAAAATAATTAAATAATAGTACATAATTATAATAATTACTACAATTATATAACAATTATATAACAATTACTATAATAATTTTTTCCAATACATTAATACAAAAGTTTTATATAATCTCTAATCCAATAAATTACTTAATTACATTTATGAGGAGCATTAAACCTGTAGGGAGTCAACCAAGGTGTAGGAGGATGAAGGATAATGAGGTCTGATCCGAGGAAAGAAGATCACTCCAGTTCCTGGGATCAAGAGCCCTCCACTGGGGGTCAAAACCCATCACTTTAAAACAGGTTACTTAACTCGTAATATATCTTGTCAGTGTAATTACACTAACGGGCTAATTACCAGCCATTATAACCCACTTAGTAATTAACATCACACCCGTGTTAATTAACCCAATTCGCGGTAAACCCGCAGGGGGTAACAAGTGCCCCAGCAGACGACGCAGACCCAGTATTTACCCTGGTGTAGGACGTTATTTATCAGCCTGAGTCGCCCTACTGTCACCCAGGAATGTGTGGAGAAGTACAAACTACCATGAACACCGTGATATAGCACCCTGGAGCAACATCTTGCAGGCTGGTGCAACAATTTCCAGCAGGAGAGAGCGCGGGGAGCCGCCACACCGGCCGCCATGTTGTTGTTGTCTCAGCTGCTACACATTCACAACTAACTTTATTTTTTTTTTTTTTTTTTTTTATTCGCCGGTATTCTCCCGGCCCGGGTCTTTTCCAAGTAGTGGTGACCCGGCCTTGGCTCCCTCTTTAGGGAGTGTCTGAGACCTAAGTCTTTATTTATTATTTTTATCTTAGTATATTAATGTTTTATTGTTTTTTTTTAGTATTTAGGTTTTGCTATATTATATAAAGTTGTATAGCCCTTGTGGCTTAGCGCTTCTTTTTTGATTATAATAATAATATATTATATAAAAAAATAAATTTCTTTTTATATCTCTTCAAATGAATTTCTTAGGCATTCACAACGGCACAAAATTTTGTCACTCAGCTGCTACACATTCACAACTAACTTTATTATTTTTATCTTAGTATGTTAATGTTATATTGTTTTTGATATTTAGGTTTTGTTATATTATATGCAAAAAAAAATATATTTCGTTTTATATCTTTTTAAAATAATTTATGAGGCATTCACAACGGTACAAAATTTTGTCCCTCTCAGCTGCTCCACATTCACAACTTAATTATTTTTATCTTCATATTTGAATGACGTATTATTTTTGGTATTTAGGTTTTATTATATTACGTACAAAAAATAAATTTCTTTTTATATCTTTTGAAAATAACTTACAAGGCATTCATTCACAACACTACATTATTATACCCCTCAAGGAAGGTTCCTTGATGTTGGTGAGGGGCTCTTGATTTAGGGAATTGGATCTGTGCTCCAGTTCCCCGAATTAAGCCTGAATGCCTTCCACATCCCCCCCCCCAGGCGCTGTATAATCCTCCGGGTTTAGCGCTTCCCCCTTGATTATAATAATAATAATACATTATTATAATCAAAAAGAAGCGCTAAACCACAAGGGCCATACAGGGCAGGAAGGAAGCGAGGGCATCAGGTGGTAAAAGGGAGATGGATGAGTAATAGGTTACGGAGAACAGCGGGGTAGTGGATGGTGGAAGGGCAGAGGGCAGCAAGAAACTGAGCTAGAAAGGGCTGAGAGGAGTGCGAAAGGTATCGTCATTAGAGTTTGTGGAGTAAATCAGTCGTTGTCAAGAAGTCTATGAGAGAGTCAGGATTAAAGGAGGGTCCATCAGCAAGAAGGGAAGGTAAAGAGAGAGTAGTAGAACGAAGACGACGTTGGAGGTAAATTCTGCGTGCTCGTTGATAGAGAGGGCAGTCTAACAGAATGTGGCTAATCGATACTGGAACTTGACACTGCTCACAGAGAGGAACAGGGTGCCCCTCCATGAGATACCCATGAGTAAGACGAGTGTGACCAATGCAAAGGCGGGAGAGAGTGGTCTCCCAACCTCGGCACTGATGACAAGAAGACGGCCAGTAACCTATGCTCGGTTTAATAGAATGAAGTTTGTTACCAAGCAGAGTTGACCAACGTTGTTGCCAACGGGTGTGAAGGTGGGCAGCTATTGTAGCAAAATAGTCCAGAAATGGAACACCACTATATGAAACTGGTAGGTCATGTACTGCTGACCGCGCAGCAGTGTCTGCCTGTTCATTGCCCTGTACGTCAACATGACCAGGGACCAGGGACTGCACTCATAGAAGAAGCAGAGGTGATGGTGGAAACATAGTCACGCCAGCAAGTGCGTTTAGCATCACGGATGACACGGCGAGCGATCACACGCTTCTGCTTAAAATCAAGAAGTCTCTCATTGGTTCTATTGTACCGGTACCTGCCCCACGCAGCCCGTTTCAAACGTACTGCACGAGCACAAGCAGGAGACCACCAAGGCACACACTTCTGAGAATGCCTGCCTGAGGTTTGGGGTATAGAATGAGAAGCTGCAGTATAAACTGACGTCGAGAAGAGGTGTAGGAGCTCATCAATGGAGGATGAAGAAGGAACCTCACTAAAAGCAGTGAGTTGCGAGTAAAGGTCCCAATTTGCCCGATCAAATTGCCAGGTGGATATGAAGGAGAAGTAAGAATGATTGGAAAATGATCACTGTCATGTAAGTCCGGTAGAACAGACCAGGTGAAGTCTAGTGCAGTGGAGGAAGAGCAGACTGATAGATCGATGCAAGATAGAGTATGAGTACGAGGATCAAAATGGGTGGGAGTACCCGTATTTAAAACATGGAGGGGGTGAAAGGCGAGAAAAGCCTCCAACTGGATGCCACGTGAGTCACAATGAGACCCCCCCCAGAGGAAATGGTGGGCATTGAAATCACCAAGTAACAGAAGTGGGGGTTTACCTGGAGTTTACCTGGAGAGAGTTCCGTGGGTCAACGCCCCCGTGGCCCGGTCTGTGACCAGGCCTCCTGGTGGATCAGAGCCTGATCAACCAGGCTGTTGCTGCTGGCTGCACGCAAACCAACGTACAAGCCACAGCCCGGCTGGTCAGGTACCGACTTTAGGTGCTTGTCCAGTGCCAGCTTGAAGACTGCCAGGGGTCTGTTGGTAATCACCCTTATGTATGCTGGGAGGCAGTTGAACAGTCTCGGGCCCCTGACACTTATTGTATGGTCTCTTAACGTGCTAGTGACACCCCTGCTTTTCATTGGGGGGATGTTGCATCGTCTGCCAAGTCTTTTGCTTTCGTAGTAAGCGATTTTCGTGTGCAAGTTCGGTACTAGTCCCTCTAGGATTTTCCAGGTGTATATAATCATGTATCTCTCCCGCCTGCATTCCAGGGAATACAGGTTCAGGAACCTCAAGCGCTCCCAGTAATTGAGGTGTTTTATCTCCGTTATGTGCGCCGTGAAGGTTCTCTGTACATTTTCTAGGTCAGCAATTTCACCTGCCTTGAAAGGTGCTGTTAGTGTGCAGCAATATTCCAGCCTAGATAGAACAAGTGACCTGAAGAGTGTCATCATGGGCTTGGCCTCCCTAGTTTTGAAGGTTCTCATTATCCATCCTGTCATTTTTCTAGCAGATGCGATTGATACAATGTTATGGTCCTTGAAGGTGAGATCCTCCGACATGATCACTCCCAGGTCTTTGACGTTGGTGTTTCGCTCTATTTTGTGGCCAGAATTTGTTTTGTACTCTGATGAAGATTTAATTTCCTCGTGTTTACCATATCTGAGTAATTGAAATTTCTCATCATTGAACTTCATATTGTTTTCTGCAGCCCACTGAAAGATTTGGTTGATGTCCGCCTGGAGCCTTGCAGTGTCTGCAATGGAAGACACTGTCATGCAGATTCGGGTGTCATCTGCAAAGGAAGACACGGTGCTGTGGCTGACATCCTTGTCTATGTTGGATATGAGGATGAGGAACAAGATAGGAGCGAGTACTGTGCCTTGTGGAACAGAGCTTTTCACTGTAGCTGCCTCGGACTTTACTCTGTTGACGACTACTCTCTGTGTTCTGTTAGTGAGGAAATTATAGATCCATCGACCGACTTTTCCTGTTATTCCTTTAGCACGCATTTTGTGCGCTATTACGCCATGGTCACACTTGTCGAAGGCTTTTGCAAAGTCTGTATATATTACATCTGCGTTCTTTTTATCTTCTAGTGCATTTAGGACCTTGTCGTAGTGATCCAATAGTTGAGACAGACAGGAGCGACCTGTTCTAAACCCATGTTGCCCTGGGTTGTGTAACTGATGGGTTTCTAGATGGGTGGTGATCTTGCTTCTTATGACCCTTTCAAAGATTTTTATGATATGGGATGTTAGTGCTATTGGTCTGTAGTTCTTTGCTGTTGCTTTACTGCCCCCTTTGTGGAGTGGGGCTATGTCTGTTGTTTTTAGTAACTGTGGAACGACCCCCGTGTCCATGCTCCCTCTCCATAGGATGGAAAAGGCTCGTGATAGGGGCTTCTTGCAGTTCTTGATGAACACAGAGTTCCACGAGTCTGGCCCTGGGGCAGAGTGCATGGGCATGTCATTTATCGCCTGTTCGAAGTCATTTGGCATCAGGATAACATCGGTGGTGGTGGTAAGGATGAAACTACAAAGGCAAAATCTGGGATAGAAAATGCTCGAGAAGGAGAGAGATATAAAGAACATATTGTATACCACTTAGTCAAGTGGATACGGGCTGCAGTGTAATGCAGCGAGGTACGGAATATCATTGCGTAGAAGAAGAGCACTTTCATTAAAGGTCCCATCTGAGAAAGGATTCGAAGAATACAATAAATTATAGCCTGAGATAGGTTGGAAAACAGCTGAGTGTAATTTTGGTTCTTGTAAGCAAGCACCAACAGGGGAAAACCTGGAAAGCAACATCTGAAGCTCACCCTGATAACCCCTGAGGCCGCGGATATTCCACTGTAAATAGGCCATGATTGGCGATGAAGAAAATACCAGGAATCCGTAGGGAAGGGCACCTACGGACTAGAGGGGTTAGAAAAGTCAACGTGTGGTGGCATTGGAAGACGTTCAAGCAGCGAAGGAATGGAGCGTTGCAAAGAGTGGAGTTGTGAAGATGGAGGAGAGGGAAGAGAAGGAACAGGAGGTGAATCAGTGTCCATTGAAGGTTTAGTCTCTGCAATATATTCTGAAATGGCTTCAAGTGTTTCTGAATTCAAAGATGTATGGGAGACTATATTGGAGGTAGAAGGAGGAGGGTGAGTAAAGATTGGGACAGTAATGGACTGTACCAAAGTAGAGGGGGACGAAAGAGTGTAGGGGACTGGAGATGAAGTGTGGGGGGGATAGAAGAGGCAGAAACCTGGGAGGTTGTAGAAGAGGGAGAAACTTGGGAGGGGACGGGGTTGGAAGGCATAGTATGAGGAGGAGGGTGAACCTCCATACTTGTAATAGAGCCAGATAGAGGGGAAGAACTAGGCACAGAGACTGGAAAGGTAAAGTGTGGAGGTGGAAGAAGGGAAGGAAGGGGCAAAGAAGATTTGAGCAATGTGGATTTTTTGGACTTCTGAGAAGTAGAGGGGCGATTGGTATAAGGTGTTGTACGAGGTCACAAAGTACAAGATTTTGTCTTTCTCAGCTGCTACACATTCACAACTATCTCAATTATTTTTATATTAATGTATTACCTGGAGTTTACCTGGAGAGAGTTCCGGGGGTCAACGCCCCCGCGGCCCGGTCTGTGACCAGGCCTCCTGGTGGATCAGAGCCTGATCAACCAGGCTGTTGCTGCTGGCTGCACGCAAACCAACGTACAAGCCACAGCCCGGCTGGTCAGGAACCGACTTTAGGTGCTTGTCCAGTGCCAGCTTGAAGACTGCCAGGGGTCTGTTGGTAATCCCCCTTATGTATGCTGGGAGGCAGTTGAACAGTCTCGGGCCCCTGACACTTATTGTATGGTCTCTTAACGTGCTAGTGACACCCCTGCTTTTCATTGGGGGGATGGTGCATCGTCTGCCAAGTCTTTTGCTTTCGTAGTAAGCGATTTTCGTGTGCAAGTTCGGTACTAGTCCCTCTAGGATTTTCCAGGTGTATATAATCATGTATCTCTCCCTCCTGCGTTCCAGGGAATACAGGTTCAGGAACCTCAAGCGCTCCCAGTAATTGAGGTGTTTTATCTCCGTTATGCGCGCCGTGAAGGTTCTCTGTACATTTTCTAGGTCAGCAATTTCACCTGCCTTGAAAGGTGCTGTTAGTGTGCAGCAATATTCCAGCCTAGATAGAACAAGTGACCTGAAGAGTGTCATCATGGGCTTGGCCTCCCTAGTTTTGAAGGTTCTCATTATCCATCCTGTCATTTTTCTAGCAGATGCGATTGATACAATGTTATGGTCCTTGAAGATGAGATCCTCCGACATGATCACTCCCAGGTCTTTGACGTTGGTGTTTCGCTCTATTTTGTGGCCAGAATTTGTTTTGTACTCTGATGAAGATTTAATTTCCTCGTGTTTACCATATCTGAGTAATTGAAATTTCTCATCATTGAACTTCATATTGTTTTCTGCAGCCCACTGAATGATTTGGTTGATGTCCGCCTGGAGCCTTGCAGTGTCTGCAATGGAAGACACTGTCATGCAGATTCGGGTGTCATCTGCAAAGGAAGACACGGTGCTGTGGCTGACATCCTTGTCTATGTCGGATATGAGGATGAGGAACAAGATGGGAGCGAGTACTGTGCCTTGTGGAACAGAGCTTTTCACCGTAGCTGCCTCGGACTTTACTCTGTTGACGACTACTCTCTGTGTTCTGTTAGTGAGGAAATTATAGATCCATCGACCGACTTTTCCTGTTATTCCTTTAGCACGCATTTTGTGCGCTATTACGCCATGGTCACACTTGTCGAAGGCTTTTGCAAAGTCTGTATATATTACATCTGCATTCTTTTTATCTTCTAGTGCATTTAGGACCTTGTCGTAGTGATCCAATAGTTGAGACAGACAGGAGCGACCTGTTCTAAACCCATGTTGCCCTGGGTTGTGTAACTGATGGGTTTCTAGATGGGTGGTGATCTTGCTTCTTATAACCCTTTCAAAGATTTTTATGATATGGGATGTTAGTGCTATTGGTCTGTAGTTCTTTGCTGTTGCTTTACTGCCCCCTTTGTGGAGTGGGGCTATGTCTGTTGTTTTTAGTAACTGTGGGACGACCCCCGTGTCCATGCTGCCTCTCCATAGGATGGAAAAGGCTCGTGATAGGGGCTTCTTGCAGTTCTTGATGAACACAGAGTTCCATGAGTCTGGCCCTGGGGCAGAGTGCATGGGCATGTCATTTATCGCCTGTTCGAAGTCATTTGGCGTCAGGATAACATCGGATAGGCTTGTGTTAATCAAATTTTGTGGCTCTCTCATAAAAAATTAATTTTGATCTTCGACTCTCAGTCTGGTTAGTGGCTTGCTAAAAACTGAGTCATATTGGGACTTGAGTAGCTCACTCATTTCGTTGCTGTCATCTGTGTAGGACCCATCTTGTTTAAGTAGAGGCCCAATACTGGACGTTGTTCTCGATTTTGATTTGGCATAGGAGAAGAAATACTTTGGGTTTATTTCGATTTCATTTATGGCTTTTAGTTCTTCCCACGATTCCTGACTCCTAAAGGATTCTTTTAGCTTAAGTTCGATGCTTGCTATTTCTCTGACCAGTGTCTCCCTACGCATTTCAGATATATTGACCTCTTTTAGCCGCTCTGTTATTCTTTTCCGTCGCCTGTAAAGGGAGCGCCTGTCTCTTTCTGTTTTACATCTACTCCTCCTTTTTCTTAGAGGAATAAGCCTTGTGCATACATCGAGTGCCACCGAGTTAATCTGTTAATCTGTGTTGCTTAGTATATCTTCCCAGCTTATATCGGTTAGGACTTGGTTTACTTGGTCCCACTTTATGTTTTTGTTATTGAAGTTGAATTTGGTGAATGCTCCCTCGTGACTAATCTCATTATGTCAGTCTGGGGCTCCGCGCATACATGACTGAACCTCAATTATGTTGTGATCTGAGTATATTGTTTTTGATATGGTGACATTTCTTATCAGATCATCATTGTTAGTGAAGATGAGGTCTAGTGTATTCTCCAGTCTAGTAGGCTCTATTATTTGCTGGTTTAAATTGAATTTTGTGCAGAGATTTAAAAGCTCGTGCGAGTGTGAGTTTTCATCAGAGCTGCCTCCTAGTGTTATTACTGCAACAATATTATTTGCTATATTCCTCCATTTTAGGTGCCTTAAGTTGAAATCCCCCAGGAGCAAGATGTTGGGTGCAGGAGCTGGAAGATTTTCCAGACATTGGTCAATTTTTAACAGCTGTTCCTGGAATTGCTGGAATGTTGCATCCGGAGGCTTGTAGACTACCACAATGACTAGGTTTTGGTTCTCGACCTTTACTGCTAAAACTTCCACTACGTCATTTGAGGCATTAAGCAGTTCTGTGCAAACAAGTGACTCTGCAATGTACAGGCCAACCCCCCCCCTTTTGCCTGTTCACTCTGTCACATCTGTATAGGTTGTAACCTGGGATCCATATTTCGTTGTCCAAGTGATCCTTTATGTGGGTCTCAGTGAAAGCCGCGAACATTGCCTTTGCCTCTGCAAGCAGTCCATGGATGAAAGGTATTTTGTTGTTTGTTGCTGGCTTTAGACCCTGTATATTTGCAAAGAAGAATGTTATCGGACTGGTGGTATTGTTGGTACTGGGGGGGGATTTTTTTTCCGGCATTAGTATCTGTATCTGTTGGTTTGGAGTGGAGGCCATCGACTGTGGTTCCACTCCAGGAATGACTGGATTTGGTGTACGATTTCTGCCATTTCCTGCCAGTTTTTTTTCCTTCCTGGCACTAAAAAACCTCTCCCTCTTGAGTGGCTGTGGCTACATGTATACCTTGTACATGTATTAATAGATATTATTATTATTGTAAACCTGAATAAACATTATTATTATTATTATTATTATTATTGTTATTGTTGTTACATTTTAATTCGAGTTTCGCTGAAAGCAAAAAAAAAAAAAAAATATAAATATATTATTTACGATACACTCATAACAGCACAATTATTTATCATGATAAATTTAGTTCACAAGTTTTTTTTACATCGCAAAATGCTAAAAAAAAAACACTAAAAAATTATTAAAAAAATATATAAACTCAACGAGTTTATTCTTGAATGTTTAGGGGAGGGAGGTCTGCCTGACCCCCAAGTTTATCAGGAAATATAACTTTAATAGGGTCTGTGGGAAATATTTCTGGCGTATTGAATATTATTTTAAAATTGGAAATGATGAGAGAGGAATTGTGTAGAAATTAGATAGTTGTTATATACGAGTCGAAATTTATGGATAAATTGGTTTTTATGGTGTTGTGTGAGATTGTATGGTAGAGTTAATTTGGGGTTATTAATAGTTAAAAATGAGATATAACTAGCTTGGTGTTAGTATAATTATATGGGCATAATTAAATACGAGTTATCCGTTTTTTAAAGTGAGAAATAAAGATAAATGATAGTAAATAAAGGTGGACGGTGTAAAAAGTCCTAATTTTAGTGGGGGAGATGGTAACGATCGGGCGGCCCAGCTGAGGCTGTCAGCCATCGTGTCCAGAGTTCAACCTTTATTTTGTGTGTTATTGGCGGACATATCTCGCCGTCGTAGCTGTGCTCCAGCTCCCGTGGCTGCCCCTCGCCCCTCACTAGTCATGGCTGTCCAACACTCACGCAGGACTGACGGTTTACTTATATATACGAACTACAAATAAGACCCCAGCGCCTCTGAAAATATAAAAATTCTTAATATTTAAGGGTTGAGGGGGAGGTCCGCCGCTCTAGGCCTATAGTGTGGCAGTTTCTTATAGGCCTACCTGCCCTCTGTGTCGCCAAATAAGGGGATAAAATAATATGCTTGTGTTACGGAGGTATCACTAAGTCCCAGAAGGTTGGGAGTTTATCTATCTTATCTATCTGCTTCTGGATTTATTTCCTCCCTTTAATCACCCTTTCCCCCCCTTGGGCCGCCTCTCCCTCCCTCCCCCACCCCCACAAGATCATGTTTCGACTCCACGGGGACCTAGCCTAGGCCTAGTCTAGGCCGCCATCACCGCCATCTAGGCCTAGTCTAGGCCGCCATCACCGCCATCTAGGCCGCCATCACTGCCATCTAGGCCGCTGCCATCACCGTCGTCGCCCGGGCCCCCCCAAGACTCCTGTATTATGACCGACATGGTAAAAGCGCGGAACTACGACGAAGACGGATTTGTTAAGCGAGCGGCTTGTATATGTGTCAACGAGGACGAGACGCAGGTACGACCCCAGGCTGGCCAGGGTCCGTCACTACCATCACTGATGTAACGCTGGGTCTCCGCACCACTCTGGGGGAGCCTTGTGGCAGTCTGGGGGAGCCTTGTGACACTCTGGGGGAGCCTTGTGGCACACTGGGGGAGCCTTGTGACACTGGGGGAGCCTTGTGGCACTCTGGGGGAGCCTTGTGGCACTGGGGGAGCCTTGTGGCACTGAGGGAGCCTTGTGGCACTGGGGGAGCCTTGTGACACTGGGGGAGCCTTGTGGCACTCTGGGGGAGCCTTGTGGCACTCTGGGGGAGCCTTGTGGCACTCTGGGGGAGCCTTGTGGCACTCTGGGGGAGCCTTGTGGCACTGGGGGAGCGTTGTGGCACTCTGGGGGAGCCTTGTGGCACTCTGAGGGGTCCTTGTGGCACTGGGGGAGCCTTGTGGCACTCTGGGGGAGCCTTGTGGCACTCTGGGGGAGCCTTGTGGCACTCTGGGGGAGCCTTGTGGCACTCTGAGGGGTCCTTGTGGCACTCGGGGAGCCTTGTGGCACTGGGGGAGCCTTGTGGCACCCTGGGGGAGCCTTGTGGCACTCTGGGGCAGCCTTGTGGCACTGGGGCAGCCTTGTGGCACTCTGGGGGAGCCTTGTGGCACTCTGAGGGGTCCTTGTGGCACTGGGGGAGCCTTGTGGCACTGGGGGGAGCCTTGTGGCACTGGGGGGGCCTTGTGGCACTCTGGGGGCCTTGTGGCACTCTGGGGGGTCCTTGTGGCACTCAGGGTCCTTGTGGCACCCTGGGGGAGCCTTGTGGCACTCTGGGGGAGCCTTGTGGCACTGAGGGAGCCTTGTGGCACTCTGGGGGAGCCTTGTGGCACTGGGGGAGCCTTGTGGCACTGGGGGAGCCTTGTGGCACTGGGGGAGCCTTGTGGCACTCTGGGGGGTCCTTGTGACACTGGGGGAGCCTTGTGGCACTCTGGGGGAGCCTTGTGGCACTCTGGGGGAGCCTTGTGGCACTCTGGGGGAGCCTTGTGGCACTGGGGCAGCCTTGTGGCACTGAGGGAGCCTTGTGGCACTGGGGCAGCCTTGTGGCACTCTGATGGAGCCTTGTGGCACTGGGGCAGCCTTGTGGCACTGGGGCAGCCTTGTGGCACTGAGGGAGCCTTGTGGCACTCTGGGGAAGCCTTATGGCACTGGGGGAGCCTTGTGGCACCCTGGGGGAGCCTTGTGGCACCCTGGGGGAGCCTTGTGGCACTGGGGCAGCCTTGTGGCACTCTGAGGGAGCCTTGTGGCACTGAGGGAGCCTTGTGGCACTGGGGGAGCCTTGTGGCACTGGGGCAGCCTTGTGGCACTGAGGGAGCCTTGTGGCACTCTGGGGCAGCCTTGTGGCACTCTGGAGGAGTCTTGTGGCACTGGTGCAGCCTTGTGGCACTCTGAGGGAGCCTTGTGGCACTCGGGGAGCCTTGTGGCACTGGGGGAGCCTTGTACCCTGGGGGAGCCTTGTGGCACTCGGGCAGCCTTGTGGCACTGGGGCAGCCTTGTGGCACTCTGGGGGAGCCTTGTGGCACTGGGGGAGCCTTGTGGCACTCTGGGGACCATTGTGGCACTTGGGGATCCTTGTGGCACTGGGGGATCCTGGCACCAGGGGATCCTTATGGCACTGAGGATCCTTGTGGCACTCTGGGGTATCCTTGTGGCACTCTGGGGATCCTTCTGGCACACTGGAGGATCCTTGTGGCACTCTGGGGGATCCTTCTGGCACTGGGGGATTCTTGTCACTGGAGGATCCTTGTGGCACTCAGGGGATCCTTGTGGCACTGTGGGATCCTTGTGGCACTCTGGGGGATCCTTGTACTCTGGGGATCCTTGTGGCACTCTGGGGATCCTTGTGGCACTCTGGGGGATCCTTGTGGCACTCTGAGAATTCTTGTGGCACTGGGGGATTCTTGTGGCACTCTGGGGGACCCTAGTGGCACTCTGGAGGATCCTTGTGGCACTCTGGGGGATCCTTGTGGCACTCTGGGGTATCCTTGTGGCACTCTGGGGATCCTGGCACACTGGAGGATCCTTGTAGCACTCTGGGGGATCCTTGTGGCACTCTGGGGGATCCTTGTGGCACTGGGGGATCCTTGTGGCACTCTGGGGTATCCTTGTGGCACTCTGGGGTATCCTTGTGGCACTCTGGGGATCCTTAGCACTGGAGGATCCTTGTCACTGGCACACTGGAGGATCCTTGTCACTGGCACACTGGAGGATCCTTGTGGCACTCAGGGGATCCTTGTGGCACTGTGGGATCCTTGTGGTACTCTGGGATCCTTATGGCACTCTGGGGATCCTTGTGGCACTCTGGGGATCCTTGTGGCACTCTGGGGTCCCTTGTGGCACTGGGGGATTCTTGTGGCACTGGAGGACCTATGTGGCATTCTGGAGGATCCTTGTGGCACTGGGGATCCTTGTGGCACTCTGGGGGACCCTAGTGGCACTCTGGAGGATCTTTGTGGCACTGGGGGATCCTTGTGGCACTCTGGGGGATCCTTGTGGCACTCTGGGGACCATTGTCGCACTGGGGGATCCTTGTGGCATTCTGGAGGATCCTTGTGGTACTCTGGGGGATCCATGTGGCATTCTGGAGAATCCTTGTCACTGGGGGATCCTTGTGGCACTCTGGGGGATTCTTGTGGCACTGGGGGATCCTTGTGACACTCTGGGAACCATTGTGGCACTCTGGGGGATTCTTGTGGCACTGGGGGACCCTTGTGGCACTCTGGGGGACCCTTGTAGCACTTGGGGGTGGAACCCTTGTAGCACTCTGGGGGACCTTTGTAGCACTTCGTGGCCCCTTATAGTACTAAAAGGGCCCCTGTTACTATTCCAGAGCCCCTTGTAGTGCTAAAAGAGTTCATGGAGTGCTCTAGGGATCCTTAAAGCACTCTGGGGCTCCTTGTAGTACTATAAGGGGCCCCTTGTGGTGCTATGCCTGGAATATACCTGGTGAGAGTCAAGGGTCAACGCCCCCACGGCTCAGTCTGTGACCAAGCTGCGGGGGCACATTGTAGTGGTAAAAGGGGTCCCTGGAGTGCTCTAGGGACCCTTGTAGCACTCTGGGACCCATTGTAGTACTAAAAGTCCCCTAGAGTTCCCCAGGGACTCCTGTAGCACACCAGGGCACCTTTTTGTACTACAAGGGACCCCTCATAGTGCTTTGGGGCCTCTTATAGCACCCCAGGGCCCCTGATACCTCTATCCATTGTTTGCTGTATATATTGAGTATCCTGTGTATGTAATATCCATGGTGTGGGGTACTACGGGTAGGCCAGAGTATCAACATCAGTGTCGATTAACTTTGGATGATTTTGATGGTATCGACCTAAAATTTAGCACCATATTATCAGTGTATTGACTAATCTTAACATCGGTGGTTATCAACTAATTTTGATATCAGTTGGTATGAGTGAATTTTGATATCGGTGGGTATGGGCGAATTTTGGCAACATTGGCTTGAAATTGAATGTTGGTATTGGCCAAAAAAAAAGGGGGGGAGGGGAGCGTTCCATCCTTACTTTACAAGTTACGTAGGATCAAGTTTTAGTGGGGGGGGGGGAAGGTTGCCTATAATCAAGATTTTTTTTTCCTTCTAATGCCAGATATTTTTTCACTGAGTTATGACTGTTTTAAAAGCTCCTTGCTTATAATGATTATACTTAAAATAGTTATAATTATTATTACTGAGCTCTAAACCCACATAGTGAAGGTGAAGAAAGGATAGGTTAAAGACACTTCAACCACTTCATAAGTAGTGTTGGGGATAATATGTAATGGTGATGGAGCGAGTGATGATGAAAGTGTTTCTTCTTTTCTGGTGTCGCCCTGTCTCGGGGAAATGGCCAATGTGTTAAAACAAAACAAATGCTCGCCGAAAAATGCACCATACAGGACGTTTATCAGAGGGAATATTTCACAGCGATTGCCATTTTCAGTCCTGTTATAGAGAGACAGGAGGACCCTACATGTACTACAGCCATTGTTCATTATGTTCTACTTGCTGGCAGTTATCACAAGCAAGTGAAACAATGGCTGAGTTGAAAGCCAACAAAAATGTGGAACACTGAAAAGACCTGCTGTATATGTGAGGCCCTCCAAGGAGGGCCCCACTTATACAGCAGGTTCGGTTCTGGGTTACTACTGTACAGGAGGTTCCTGCTTATACAGGAGGTTCCTGCTTATACAGGAGGTTCCTGCTTATACAGGAGGTTCCTGCTTATACAGGAGGTTCCTGCTTATACAGGAGGTTCCTGCTTATACAGGAGGTTCCTGCTTATACAGGAGGTTCCTGCTTATACAGGAGGTTAGGTTCTAGGTTACTTCTTGAAGGCTCTGGACTGGCACTTAGTACCTGATCAGCCGGGCTGTGGTTTAAATGTTGTTTTACGTGCAGCCAGCAGTAACAGCCTGGTTGATCAGGCTCTGATCCACCATGAGGCCTGGTCACAGACCGGGCTGTGGGGGTGCCGACCCGTAAAACCCTCTCCAGGTACTGCTCCAATTATGGTGTTATGTTTTACTTCGATGGTACCGTTCTCACTACATGTTTAACATGTTTAACATGTTTAACATGTTTTAACATGCTTAACCCTTAAACGGTCCAAACAAATCGACGTTCAAATTCGTAGCTACAACAATAGATTTACTTTTTTTAACATATTTTCAAATGTAACAAAAAAAAATGTAGATAAAAGTTTTTTTTACAAGTTTTCAAATGTAAAACAAAAAAGAAGATCTACATTTTTTTACATACTTTCAGATGTTGAAAAAACGTATATATACGTTTGGACCGTTTACGGGTTAAATAAGATCTTATACAGTCAAGGGGAATACTTATTCATGATTGGTCGTCCTCAGTTTCTGAAATCTTTTCACCAACCCTCTCAACAAGTTATTTAAACTACTATTACAAAAATAGGAATATTTTCTAGACAGACAAAATACATTGACAAACATTCACAAAAATACAATAGAAAGTAAAATAACCTAGACAACTCAGAGCTACATCTCGAATACTTCGTCCAGCATATATACAGTGGACCCCCGGTTTACGATGTTATTTCACTCCAGAAGTATGTTCAGGTGCCAGTACTGACCGAATTTGTTCCCATAAGGAATATTGTGAGTTAGATTAGTCCATTTCAGACCCCCAAACATACACGTACAAACGCACTTACATAAATACACTTACATAATTGGTCGCATTGGGAGCTGATCGTAAAGCGGGGATCCACTGTATACAAGTTAATCATTTTCCTATTCATAACAAGGATTCAAACCCTTAACTGTTCTGCCAATACAGTCACGCAGTCCACGTGAATCAATTAATACTCGTTTCCTCCTGATGACCTTAACTCAGCGTTCTGACGCACTGTGGTCACTCTGGGTATAATGGTTACATCATATTAAAGCACAAATCTTACCTTTGGGGCACTCAAATCTTGTCCAGAAGCAAGAGTAGAGGAAGAGGAGATGTTACCATGGTGATGCCATCACAGACAGTGAGGGATCCCCACCTTGTCTCTCCCATCTACCCCAACAACAACAAACAAAAGACTGTTGACATGCCCAATTCTATAGCTAATACAATAATTTTGTTTTTTCCACTACTACACCTTATTTTACTTTAAAAAATAAGAAATACAAACTCTATAACTACTAATTTTAATTGTGGTGTATAGTACAACCTATTTATATTGAAAAAAAAAAAAAGAGCTTGGCTCAACAGGACCCTTTTTCCCATAAGACTGATCTACCTTTATGATACAATTAAAGCAATTGTGCTTCCCATCAGTTTAATTAGGTATTCCAAAGTGAGTTACTACTACAGTGGAACCTCAAAAATCGAACTTCTCCCAACACGACCAATTATGTAAGTGTAGTTTTGTAAGTGCTTTTATAAGTGTATTTTTAATGGTCTGAAATGAACTAATCTAATTTACATTATTCCTGATGGGAATAAATTCATTCGGTAAAGGCACTCGAACAGCCTTCTGGACCGAAGAAAGTTCGATATTTGAGGTTCCACTGTACTTAGATACATGTTGGGTCCTATAGCCCCATAACATATGGTATTGTACCTTTTTGTTCTTTGAGGGAAAGTATATTCTTCATCTTATGGCTTGGGCTGACGTTCATGGCTTGCAAATTATAGTAAGTTTATGTAGGTACAGGTATACATAAATATAGTTACACAAATTATCATAGTACAGAGCGACCACTACTAATCCGGCATCATTGGGACTTCATTCTACTACGTACATCTTCCTCATTTTCATCACTGCTTTCTCCTCCACTGGCTTGTTGCCGTGGACTTACAACCATCTGCACAATTTCTGAGCCGAAATTAGTGCCGGATTAGCGATGGAACTGGATTAGTGATGGCTGACCTGTAATGTGTGTAAATTACCTAATATGCATTACTAAGTAGTGCTTCTCAAAGCAGGTGTTGCTGGTGTCTTCACGTCGTGACTCTGAGCTATGGATCGTTCCGGGGGGCGGGGTAGAGCCCAACGAGCTTCCAGACATGGCTGCCATCAGGGAAGTTCGAGAAGAGGCGGGAGTATGTGGAATGTTGGGTCGCTGCCTCGGTGTCTTTGAGGTGAGGAGTCTTACCTGCATTTATCTGTTAACTTGTCCACTATTAACCCACAGCTTGAAAAGAGGTGAGATTTTGTTTGATTTTTAAACCCGGAGGGTTAACTACTCAGGATAACCCAAGAAAGGCAGTGTATCGTCAAAGACTGTCTGTCTGATTTCCATTGGAATCAGGGTCCTCAATCTTGTCCCCTAGGATGCGACTCACACAAATCAACTAACACCCAGGTACCTACTTGCTTGCTAGGTGAACAGGACAGTGGGTGTAAGGAAACATGCCCAATGTTTCCACCCTTGCCGGGAATTGAACCACGGACAGTGTGTTGCCTACCAGGCCACAGACTTTGCAAAGTGTTCCAGCCAAGGTATTGTGATGTTTCACACATATAATAACTTGCTGGTGTTGCATCTAATGATGGAATGTGCATTTTTCCCAAGCTTGGCATGCACCTTAATAGCTTTGTAATTCTAGTGTGCTGCTAAGAATTACAGAAGGTAACTGGTTTATGATACAGTATGTGATGTCATTGATTTAGAAAACTGAGAGATTGAAGAATGTGAAACTTGAAACAGTTGGTAATCTTTATTGAGGTGGAAGATGAGTTTGAGGGACTGATTACCTCAAACTCCTCATCTTCCACTATTCTTCTCTATTGGACTGAAGAAGCCACTGGCTGGCAAAATGTTCCCTCGATAAAGGTTCCCAAATGTTGCATGGGTGTCTGATTCTTGTGATACAGTAGTTTTGCTTGTGTAATGGCACTGTATATACCAAACAAGTGTACTAACAACCCTCAGTCGTTTACATCACCTTGAACCTGTTGTCACTCGACTAAAATCTCCTATATGAATGATCTCTCGAATTAGGTTCTAGGTAACATGCATGCCCCTCTATTAAAAATTTAAATCTGCTCAATGCGGAAAATATTTATGCCCTACCATTGTGCGTACTGTGTTTATACAACACTAACCCTACAACACACTACTCTGCCACTACAACACACTAACACCGACCCAGTGTTTAGGCTTCTCGGAGAGCTGCAGCAGGACACACACAGCAAGTGTCTCCTTGACATGCAACATATTCATCTTAACCTATTTAGATATTCCCTTTAAATTAACCCTTTCAGGGTCCAAGGCCCAAATCTGGAGTCACGCACCAGTGTCCAAGAATTTTCAAAAAAAAAATTTGTTATTTTTTCTTATGAAATCGTAGAGAATCTTTTTGTGAAGGTAATAAAACAAAAAGTACGAAATTTGGTGGAAAATTGACGAAATTATGCTCTCGCGAATTTTGATGTCTCAGCGATATTTACGAATCGGCGATTTTGCCGAATTTGACTCCCATTTTAGGCCAATTACATTATTCCAATCAACCAAATTCTTAGCTATTTCACTAGTATTACTTCTATTCTATCGATTGAGCACAAGAAATCGCCAAGTCAACTGTTTCAACTACAAAATAAAGTGATCGGAAATTGTTAATTTGGCCAATTTAACACAAAGTTCAAAATATTCCAATTTCAAAATAGGGTCCAGAATGAACAATGTAGGCATTCTTGGCACTAAACTAACATTTCCTATGTTCATTAGTTATGTTTTGAGGCTTTACAAATAAATTCCATTTTGATTTTTTATTCACATAATGAATTTTTATTCACACCAAAAAATAGAAGATTTACTGTTATGCAATATTGTAATAATTGTATAAATATCATCACCATATTTGTGAATGTATATTAGACCCACCAGCTGACGTGTATTAGATGTGTGAGGTCGTTTGTTTACTCTTGAATATCGGCAAAAATTTAACATTTCTGCTACTTTGAGCTCAGTTTCAAGCCATTTCCAGTGCTAAAACCAATCAAAATCATCTCTATTTCTGTAATATGTCTTCCATTCTATCAAATGAGACCAAGAAATCGCAAATACAACTATAAAAAACATACGAAAAAACACTGCAAAGTTGCTGTTTTAATCGAAAAATCATGATTTCAGTTTTTTTTCTCTCATTATACACAGTGTGCTGCAGGATCTGTTTTATGTGGTGCACACATACCACATAGATGTATTCTCTCATATCTAGGCCCAAATGTACGACTCACAGTTTATCAGAGTGAGCTGAGCTCATGGCGTAGATCTACGGTTTGGACCCTGAACGTAAAGCCGTAGATCTACGGGACGGACCCTGAAAGGGTTAAAGGCCCTAAAATCTGGAACTCACTACCTGAAATGCAAAAAAATTTATATCTGCCAACTGGTACTTTAAAAATTCCTTAAACTCATTTTTGTCTTGATTATAAATAATGTCTGTATACCTATTGTAACTTACTCTCATCTGTGGTAACCTATGGTAACATCGACACTTACGTACTATTGTTGCCACCTGTTTTGGTCACTTAATATTTTTCCACAATTTATGTTCAGTTTTGTTTACCGTCTCTACATATTATAAGTATCAATGTTTAATTTCATGCAGTGCAAAACTAACTTTCCTATATACGTATTTCATTTCTTTTAATTTATTTCTTCCTCTGCATAATTAGTGGGCTTTTCCAGTAGTTTGTAGTTACATTATTGAAACTACTGCTTTGGTAACTATTTTTGTATTTGTAACTTTTGTAAGCTCTGTTTGGGAATGAAATTCATTAACATTTTCAGTTTCAGCCATGGTATTGCGAGTTATTTCTGCTCGGTAGTTTTGCATTATCTGCGAATGGTGGCTTGTCAAAATACATCCTCCACGATAGGTTGTTTCCTTATACGAGGCAGAGTACTGTCTGGGTCATAGTTATCCGTAGGGAGGAAGAACTTTTAAGCTCTTCTTTTATCACGACTTGTCCCCCATCTTTCACAGTACTGTATAGGACTTAGAAGTTGTCTTAGGGTACTCCTCTTTTGCTGCACTTGAACCTCCATCTCATACCATGACTTGTCTCCTGTCTTTCAGGTATGCCTTAATCCATGCTAGCACCTTTCCTGTCACCCCGGTCTACAACACCAGTTTGTGTCAGTCTCCTGTGGGGACCCCTGTGTCCAAAGGCGTTCTTGCCGTCAAGGAAGATGCAGTCTGCCCACCCCTCCCTTTCCTGCCTGATCTATGTCAGCCTGTCATAGGGAATTATTGAGTGTGTGAGGTAGGCGTTGCGATTTGTCCGACTCTCTATGTGGGTCTTTCTGGTATTCATATTTTTCAGGGATCTTGGCAGGAGTACGGCATATATACGTATATAAACTGAGAGGCTATTTTAGGTATTAAAAGTATTTGTGACTGGTGGTGAACAGGTTACATGCAGCCTTAACCCTTTCACTGTTGGTCCCGTACTGTTACGGCTTTGAAGCCAGTGTCAATCTCGTAATACTACGCCAAAATTCTAGCAGCTTCCAGTCTTGCAGGAGATAACTGGTAGGCCTACATATGAAAGAATAGGTCTGAGGGGTTAGTGTAAGCAATATAAAAGAGGGTGGTATAGGGTAAGGAGTGCCGTTTGGGGGTACATAGTACCCTATCTTGGGAAGGATGCTTACTAATTTGGAAATTTTCTTAGATATATGCCGGATGTGGGAATGAAATTTAAGATTAGTCAAGGAGAAGACCTAGAGATTTACCCTCAATGTGTCTTGTAATGGGGGAACCATTTATCAGTATGTTAAGTTGGATATTTAAGGCTCTGTTTCCAAACAGCTTCAGTAGGTTTTATCTATATTGAGAGTGAGTGTGTTGGTCATCATCCAAGTACATATTTTTTGCAGCTCGTCGTTTACAGTGTCTCTGAGTATAACCGGGTTTGAGTGGGAGAAGACATAAGTAGTGTCATATGCAAAAGTTGTTTGTGTATTATATTTTTTTGAAGATTTTAGAAAGCAAGGCACGTTTGATATAGGTCTGTAATTGTTCAGATCAGTTGGATCGCCTTTGAGGATCGAGGTGACTGTTGCTGTCTTGAGTATGGATGGGAAAGTTGACGATGTTACAAATTTGTTAAACAATGTTTTTATAATTGGTGACAGCACATGAGCGACTTTAAATGATTTACTGAGTGAGACTTCCATAGAATTTGTTGGTGCTAGATATAGAGTATTTGGGTAGTTACCAGTGAGGTAGTCTTTTGGCTGAATATTTGAGCTTGGTATTTTGCTTGCTAGTTTTGATCCTACAGTAGAGAAGAAGACATTAAGTTTGTTGGCAGTGTCTATATGCTGTATGTGAGGTCCATTTGGTTTAGTCGAGTACTGAAATTTCTCGTTGAGGTTGTTTGTATGATCTACTTGTCCTGCTACCCCATCTTTCATGTATGCAATAATTACAAAGAAGCTATAAATGATAATGGAACACTACACATATAACCCACACATAGAAGAGAGGAGCTTATGACGATGTTTTGGTCTGACTTGGACCATTTACAAAGTGTGACTTTGTAAATGGTTCAAATCAGACCGAAATATTGTCGAAAGCTCCTCTCTCCTATGTACAGGTTATTTGTGTAGTGTTTCATTCACAAAATTGTGCCTTTTTGTTCTTGATGATGGATTGTATTTTTATGCATTGATGATTGATGGATTGTATTTTTATGCGTTGATGATGGATTGTTATTTTGTCCATCATTATGATGCAACAATTGCGAACGAGCCATAAAAGATACAAAATAACAACAGGGAGAGTTGAATGATAGCTCTAGGCCTTTTGTATTGTAATCAACACATGAACTTGCAGTGTTGCAGAAATGAGGCAGATTCGTTCAGTGAAACTATCCAGAATCTGCCTGGACATCCGGAGATTGCAGTACTGCAATCTCCGGATGTGTTAATTGCAACACGAAAGGCCTAGAGCTATCATTCAACTCCCCCTGTGTTTATTTTGTATAATTATGTATATATAGTTTATTATGCAATAAAATCACAGTAAACAGGTGATACCACAATGTGCAAAACCACTGAAAAATTAGTAAGCCTTGAGTGGTTTTGTGATTTCTCACATTATCAAAGCCCTGTAAAAATAATATTGGGACGGGTGTAATGTTGTATGCGAGGTGATACCTCAGCCTTATAAGCCTTCTGCTGTTCTGTTATTTTTACAGATTCTTGATTTTGTGAGAAATCACAAAAGCACTTGGAAGTTCACTATTTTTCACAGTGGTTCTTTTGCATACTTTATTATGCAAAATGGTGCAGTGTGTGTTTTAAAATTGATGATTCTCATTCACATGTATTCCCCTTCCTGTCCCCCTTGTCAGGACACACAGGGAGGCCACGACGACTTCTTAAAAACCAAGGCAAGCTTTCTCTTATGCACTTGAGGCTGACTTGACAGTCACCACAGCTCCAGACAGCCTCTTCTTGCTCTAGATGTGACAGCTTGCATCTCCTCTCTGTACACACTGAAGTGTTTGCCATACGGGAGGGCCACACAGCACCTCTTTTCAGTGTTGCACAGTTTCGTTGGCTTCAAATTGAGCCATTGTTCATTATGTTCCACCCACCGGCGGGTGGAACAGTGGCTCAATTGAGAACCAGTGAAAAGAGGTACTGTGAATGTGGAGCCCTTCTGTATTTAGTCTAGTTTCTGTACTTGCTCAGTGTACTGCACACTGTTATTGTCCGACTCGCAGCACTTGTTTATGCCACTTAGTTGGAAATACAGTAGATGTTGTAGTACTTTTTTTTTAATATTTCACATACAGGTGCTTCTCAACTTACGATGGGGTTACGTTCAGATGAACCTGTCATAAATCGACAATGTTGTGAGTCGAATACGAATGTGTTAAATAAATAAATAAATAATTACTGTAACTAAATACTAGTTTTGAAAAGTAGATAAATGAATACAAGTTATGGGCTTGTCACCTTCATGTTGGGTAATTATCTTAAGTTTCATCTCCAAAGTACACCTACCATCCGACTTACGACCTGCTCGACTTACGACCGTGTTTTTTATGCCAAATTTCTGGGAAATAAACAAGTATTTGTGTTGTACACAGTGTTTATCCTAAACCTTACAGTATAAAATACAGTACTAACAACATAAAAAGTAAATTAAAACATGAAATACCAAAATAAAACAATAAAATTAAGTCATTACAAAAATGTGATGTTGATATTCAGTAGTAAAGTTCGACTTACGACTGGTTTCTCGGAACCGAACTCGGTCGTAAGTCGGATGGTAGGTGTAATTGCTTTTGCACCATCGTAAAGCTGAAATATTTGAAGTCAAGGAGCACCTGTACTGTAGTCTTGGAGATAAATGTTATATAATACTGACATGATGAAAAAATAAGACACAAATGCAGTATATAATGTAATCCTTCATTGTCTTGATAAAACCCACTATGTGGGTGGAATGTAATCAATAAATTACTTTACTGACTTGATAAAGCCATGTGGGTGAAATGTAATCAGTAAGGGATTGCCTTATGCTGCATGTGTGTGCACTTTTTCTGTGCTGTAGTCTTGCCTTGGCAGATAAGGGATGACTGGAAGGCTTGCTCCTCCCCTACAAACCCCCCTCCTCTACACCCCCTCTCCCCATGTACATGTGTCCCCTCCCACACACATATGTCCCCTTCCACACACACATGCCCCTTCCCCACACACACACACACACACATGCCATATCTCCACACACACACACACACACACACACACACACACACACACACACACACACACACACACACACACACACACACACACACACATGCCATCTCCCCACACACACACACACATGCCATCTCCCCACACACACACACACACACACACACATGCCATCTCCCCACACACACACACACATGCCATCTCCCCACACACACACACACATGCTATCTCCACACACACACCTCCCTCCCCACACACATGCCTCCCTCGCACACACACATCCCCCTACATGCCCCCCCCCCATCCTCTTGTATATAAAATACAAACATCTTTCACCAAATGCTGTGCACGGTTGTATTTGCCTCTTGGTACACACCTCTGTGGTTACAGGGGCCAAGTTCCAGCTCCTGGCCCTACCTCAGCTACCACCTGTTATATCTACGAGCCAAATTTAAATTTGCTCTCTTTTTGTTTGTCCTCTTTGAAATATTTGTCGGACTTTTAATAGATATTTCGCATATGCACTTTTGTTGATGCATTCATTTGTATTTTTCCGTTGCAATATTGAGCTTTCAGTTGATAAATGTTGACACAAATGTTTTGGTGCCTTTTCTTAGTGTATTTTATCAGTTTACATACTTGTGCCTGAGTGTGTGTTCAGCCGTCGAGGTACATCAGTTTGTCCAGCGAATCCTCGATACATTATATACATTGTGCCTGCATATGTGAGTGTTCAGCCATCAAGGTACATCTGTTTGTCCAGTGATGTACATTAAATACTTGATACATTATATATATTGTGGCTGCGTATGAGTGTGTTCAGCCGTCGAGGTGCAGCTGTTGGTCCAGTGATGTACAGTGAATGCTTGATGCATTGTATACAGTGGACCCCCGCCTTACAATATTAATCCATTCCTGAGAGCTCATCGTATGCCGAAATTATAGTAAGGTGAATTAATTTTCCCCATAAGAAATACTGGAAATAAAATTACCGTGCAAGACGCCCCAAAGTATGAAAAACAAATTTTTTTTTACCACATGAAATATTAATTTTAATACACACAAACTGAAGAAGACATGCACAGTTACTGCTCTGCTAAGAATAGAATATATGACACTTACCTTTATTGAAGATCTGGTGATGATTGATGGGATGGGAGGAGGGGAGAGTGTGGAAGTTATTGTTTAGAAGGGGAATCCCCTTCCATTAGGACTTGAGGTAGCAAGTCCTTTTCTGGGGTTACTTCCCTTCTTCTTTTAATGCCACTAGGACCAACTTGAGTCACTGGACCTCTGTCGCACAACATATCTGTCCATAGAGCTCTGTACCTCTCGTTCCTTTATGATTTGTCTAAAATGGTTCACAACATTGTCATTGTAATAACACCAGCACGGCTTGCAGTAGCTGTGTCAGGGTGATTTTCATCCATAAAGGTTTGCAGTTCAACCCACTTTGCACACATTTCCTTAATCTCTCTTTTTCAATTCCATACTAATTCTCACCCATTTTACCACAGGGATGGCACTAGAAGCTTTCTTGGGGTCCATGGTGACTTATTTTGCAGTTACAATGCTGTATAGTCCTTGTAGCTTAGCACTTCTTTTTGATTATAATAATAATTTGCAGTTACAAGCACTAAAAACACTGGGATAATGTGAAATGTACCGAATGTATGCGTAGATGCGACCGCACTGGCTGGCTTGTAAACACTGGCACTGAGGGCACACGTGGGATGTGTCCCGGACGAATCACGTAAGGCGAGTTTTTTAGCGTGAGGCGAGGCAAAATTTTTGCGTTAAATTGTACCATGTGGCGGATTTAACGTAATGCGATGCCATCGTAAGGCGGGGGTCCACTGCATATGTGAGTGTTTGGCTGTCGAGGTACATCTGTTTGTACAGTGAATGCTTGATACATTATATATACAGTGGACCCCCGCTTAACGATCACCTCCAAATGCGACCAATTATGTAAGTGTATTTATGTAAGTGTGTTTGTACGTGTATGTTTGGGGGTCTGATATGGACTAATCTACTTCACAATATTCCTTATGGGAACAAATTCGGTCAGTACTGGCACCTGAACATACTACTGGAATGAAAAAAGTTCGTTAACCGGGGGTCCACTGTATATTGTGCCTGCGTATGAGAGTGTTCAGCCGTCGAGGTGCATCTGTTTGTCCAGTGATGTACGTATTTCTTTTAAGGCTCCTACATATAGAGAAATTTTCATAAGTGCTATTTAAAAAGTTCATTGAAAATTGAATAGCATGTACTGTGAAGGCCTTTCTACACAATGTTCATTCTTGAATGTACTTTTTCAGTTGCATACATGAAAAATGTACTTTTTCAGTTGCATACATGAAAAATGTACTTTTTCAGTTGCATACATGAAAAATCACAAAGTACAGTTGCTGCTTGACTTATTATGGTGCGACTTAAGATATTTCAACTTTACGATGGTGTGAAAGCAATTACAGTGGACCCCTGGTTTACGATATTATTTCAATCCAGAAGTATGTTCAGGTGCCAGTACTGACCGAATTTGTTCCCATAAGGAATATTGTGAAGTAGATTAGTCCATTTCAGACCCCCAAACATACACGTACAAACACACTTACATAATTGGTCGCATTGGGAGGTGACCGTAAAGCGGGGTCCACTGTACTTTGGAGATGAAACTTAAGATAATTACCCAACATGAAGGTGACAAGTTCATAACTTGTATTCATTTATCTACTTTTCAATACTAGTATTTAGTTACAGTAATTATTTATTTATTGACAGTAGTTATTTATTAATTTATTTGGCACATATTCATTTTCGATTTACGATGTGTTTATCAGGATGTAACCCCCATTTTAAGTCAAGGACCACCTGTATATGGAGCTTCATAAGGGAGCTGACAAAATCTTCAGTCATGTTTTAGTCCATATTGAAGTGACAACCAAATTCACTTCAAGACTGTTCAACCTGCTGTCAGCAGGTATTGGTAATGGCTGGATCGTTTAAGGTCCACGTAGAGCCAGTAAAGCATTTAAATTACTGGCAGTGCCTTAAATAACAAAAAAAGGCACAATACCGTGACTGGAACGATACACAAATAACCCGCACATAAAAGAGAGAAGCTTACGACGATGTTTCGGTCCGACTTGGACTATTTACAAAGTCACACTAACCAGAAGTGGAGCAGGATGGACTTGAGTCCTGGAGATGGGAAGTACAGTGTCTGATATATACAGTAAGCCCTTGACTAACAAACATGTTGAGAATCGTAATGACACAATTGCAAACAAACCATACCACGGGCGGGATTTGAACCCGCGGTCAGTGTGTCTCAAAACTCCAGACACATCTCTGACCACGGGTTCAAATCCCGCCCATGGTATGGTTTATGTTGAGAATCGTCTGTATTATGTATAATATTATTATTGTTTATATCATTACTACACCATAATTGTGTAAATATTATCAAGTCCGGCAGGCTGGACTTGAGTCCTGGAGATGGGAAGTACAGTGTCTGCACTCTGATGGAGGGGTGTTAATGTTGCAGTTTTATAACTGTAGTGTAAGTGCGCTTCTGGCAAGACAGTGAAAGATGAAAGATTTTCTTTTTTGGGCCACCCTGCCTTGGTGGGAGATGGCCACTGTGTTAATAAATAAATATTATACATGATACACAAAGTCCGTAACATGTTTGTAAGTTGAAAACTTCTTGTACCTGGAAAGTACTCGAGAGTCTGGTCCCAAATTTTCACACTGCCATGACATACTGGAGCGAGAGAAATGGGAGGAAGTGCAAAATAAACCCAGTAAAAAGCAGGGGTGCAGTGGACATAATAAGGGAACACTGTATCAACATTCATGTCCCCAGACTATTTAATATCTTACCAGAAGATATCAGAAACACTAATGGAAGAAGTGTAGAAGTCTTTAAGAGGAAACTGGACAAGTATCTTCACCAATTGCCAGATCAACCAGGCTGTGATGAATAGGGGGCAGTGAGCCTCCAGCAGCAACAGCCTGGTTGACCAGGCAGACACCACATAAGCCTGGCTTAGGACCGGGCTGCAGGGGAAAGAAAACTAGAAAAAAAAAAAAAAAATTGAAGGTAAGCCACTGGTTTGATAGTTTTAGGACCGGCTGACTGGGGGTTGAACGATCCATTTACCGAGATAAACATTTTGTTTGAAAATTGAAGATTTGTGTGGTTGGAATATGAATCTGTTTGTGTGCGCATTAGGTTAGGTTAAGTTTCTGAACAGTTGTACCAGTAGACAAGAGTACAAGTTACTGAGCAATTGTATCGACTGTCTTATAAAGCTCCTCTATATACAGTCAGATTTCTAATAAAGCTCTATATAGTGCAATTTTTCAATTACAGTCACAAAAAAATATTGCATTAGAGCTTCATCAGAGCCGTTGCTGTAGCAACCGTCTTCCACTAAGACAGGGTGACCCCCAAGGAAGAAGACACATCCACCATCATTCGTATGATCACTAACACGCCATTTCAACCACCTCAATAGACTTGTCCATTACTTTCGTAATGTTGATGCGAAGACCAAAGTTCCACGATAGATGGGAACGCTTGAAGTTTTATTACCAACTTTAGGAACTCTCCCAAGGTTCCATGTTGAGGTGAATCCTATTTTCAAAGTTCCCTGTTAAGGTGAATCCTATTTTCAAAGTTCCCTGTTGAGGTGAATCCTATTTTCAAAGTTCCCTGTTAAGGTGAATCCTATTTTCAAAGTTCCCTGTTGAGGTGAATCCTATTTTCAAAGTTCCCTGTTAAGGTGAATCCTATTTTCAAAGTTCCCTGTTGAGGTGAATCCTATTTTCAAAGTTCCCTGTTAAGGTGAAGCCTGTTTTCAAAGTTCCCTGATAACATCGCATTCACAATAATATCGTCTTGATGCCTGTGCACTGTAAATCACATTTCCCATATGAGTTTAGCCCTTCAAAATGATTATAATAAAACTGTCTTACAAAGCTAGTCTGTATAGTGTGATGTTTTCCAAATGCAATTGAAAGAAATTGATAATTGATCCAAGAATTGAATAGCACTTGGTATGAAGGTCGTGTGATGTGCTATTTAATTTTAAATATAATTTTAAATATGCTTTTTCAATGGTATTTACCAAAAAATATATATAAGAGATGACTATATTACAATTATTACATACTATTATTATTATTATTACTAGTATTAGTACTATTATTATTACTACTACTACATTATACATGTACTACTATTTATTATTACTACTATTTATTATTATTGTTGTAAACTATATAGGATTTATTTTAGATAAGTCTTGATTGAAAACGTAGATTGAATAGACTGTCACTGGGGAATCCCAGTCTATTATTGTGAAACTCACGAAGTCTGTTGTTGCAGAACTCTGAGCGTGGTCACCGGACGAGCGTGTATGTCTTGGTCGTCAAGGAAGAGATGGAGGAGTGGGACGAGTCCAAAGTCTTTGGTAAGAATCACTTGCGTGCGTTTTTGAGTGTCGTGAGTTAATTTTGTGTCATTTGTGATGGAGGGTTCACAGTGGTTGGTTAGTCAGAGTTCAGGAGGTGGGAAGTGCATTGTGTACTCTGAAGGATGAGTGAGGATGTTATGGTTCTGGAGGTAGGAAGTACAGTACCTGTACTCTGAAGGATGAGTGAGAATGTTACAGTACTGGAGGTGGGAAGTACAGTACCTGTACTCTGAAGGATGAGTGAGAATGTTACAGTACTGGAGGTGGGAAGTACAGTACCTGTACTCTGAAGGATGAGTGAGAATGTTACAGTACTGGATGTGGGAAGTACAGTGCCTGTACTCTGAAGGATGAGTGAGGATGTTATGGTTCTGGAGGTGGGAAGTACAGTACATGTACTCTGAAGGATGAGTGAGGATGTTACAGTTCTGGAGTAGGAAGTACAGTGCCTGTACTCTGAAGGATGAGTGAGAATGTTACAGTACTGGAGGTGGGAAGTACAGTACCTGTACTCTGAAGGATGAGTGAGAATGTTACAGTACTGGATGTGGGAAGTACAGTGCCTGTACTCTGAAGGATGAGTGAGGATGTTATGGTTCTGGAGGTGGGAAGTACAGTACATGTACTTTGAAGGATGAGTGAGGATGTTACAGTTCTGGAGTAGGAAGTACAGTGCCTGTACTCTGAAGGATGAGTGAGAATGTTACAGTACTGGAGGTGGGAAGTACAGTACCTGTACTCTGAAGGATGAGTGAGGATGTTATGGTTCTGGAGGTGGGAAGTACAGTGCCTGTACTCTGAAGGATGAGTGAGGATGTTATGGTTCTGGAGGTGGGAAGTACAGTACCTGTACTCTGAAGGATGAGTGAGGATGTTACAGTTCTGGAGGTGGGAAGTACAGTACCTGTACTCTGAAGGATGAGTGAGGATGTTACAGTTCTGGAGGTGGGAAGTACAGTACATGTACTTTGAAGGATGAGTGAGGATGTTACAGTTCTGGAGTAGGAAGTACAGTGCCTGTACTCTGAAGGATGAGTGAGAATGTTACAGTACTGGAGGTGGGAAGTACAGTACCTGTACTCTGAAGGATGAGTGAGAATGTTACAGTACTGGAGGTGGGAAGTACAGTACCTGTACTCTGAAGGATGAGTGAGAATGTTACAGTACTGGAGGTGGGAAGTACAGTACCTGTACTCTGAAGGATGAGTGAGGATGTTATGGTTCTGGAGGTGGGAAGTACAGTGCCTGTACTCTGAAGGATGAGTGAGGATGTTATGGTTCTGGAGGTGGGAAGTACAGTACCTGTACTCTGAAGGATGAGTGAGGATGTTATGGTTCTGGAGGTGGGAAGTACAGTACCTGTACTCTGAAGTACAGTATGAGAAGGATGAGTGAGAATGTTATGGTTCTGGAGGTGGGAAGTACAGTACCTGTACTCTGAAGGATGAGTGAGAATGTTATGTGAGTATGTAAGTACAGTACCTGTACTCTGAAGGATGAGTGAGAATGTTACAGTACTGGAGGTGGGAAGTACAGTACCTGTACTCTGAAGGATGAGTGAGAATGTTATGGTTCTGGAGGTGGAAAGTACAGTACCTGTACTCTGAAGGATGAGTGAGGATGTTATGGTTCTGGAGGTGGGAAGTACAGTACCTGTACTCTGAAGGATGAGTGAGGATGTTATGGTTCTGGAGGTGGGAAGTACAGTACCTGTACTCTGAAGGATGAGTGAGGATGTTATGGTTCTGGAGGTGGGAAGTACAGTACCTGTACTCTGAAGGATGAGTGAGGATATTATGGTTCTGGAGGTGGGAAGTACAGTACCTGTACTCTGAAGGATGAGTGAGAATGTTACAGTACTGGAGGTGGGAAGTACAGTACCTGTACTCTGAAGGATGAGTGAGAATGTTACAGTACTGTAGGTGGGAAGTACAGTACCTGTACTCTGAAGGATGAGTGAGGATGTTACAGTTCTGGAGTAGGAAGTACAGTGCCTGTACTCTGAAGGATGAGTGAGGATGTTACAGTTCTAGAGTAGGAAGTACAGTGCCTGTACTCTGAAGGATGAGTGAGAATGTTACAGTTCTAGAGTAGGAAGTACAGTACCTGTACTCTGAAGGATGAGTGAGGATGTTACAGTTCTGGAGTAGGAAGTACAGTGCCTGTACTCTGAAGGATGAGTGAGAATGTTACAGTACTGGAGGTGGGAAGTACAGTACCTGTACTCTGAAGGATGAGTGAGGATGTTACAGTTCTGGAGTAGGAAGTACAGTACCTGTACTCTGAAGGATGAGTGAGAATGTTACAGTACTGGAGGTGGGAAGTACAGTACCTGTACTCTGAAGGATGAGTGAGAATGTTACAGTTCTAGAGTAGGAAGTACAGTACCTGTACTCTGAAGGATGAGTGAGGATGTTACAGTTCTGGAGTAGGAAGTACAGTACCTGTACTCTGAAGGATGAGTGAGGATGTTACAGTTCTGGAGTAGGAAGTACAGTACCTGTACTCTGAAGGATGAGTGAGGATGTTACAGTTCTGGAGTAGGAAGTACAGTACCTGTACTCTGAAGGATGAGTGAGAATGTTACAGTACTGGAGGTGGGAAGTACAGTGCCTGTACTCTGAAGGATGAGTGAGAATGTTACAGTACTGGAGGTGGGAAGTACAGTGCCTGTACTCTGAAGGATGAGTGAGACTGTTACAGTACTGGAGGTGGGAAGTACAGTACCTGTACTCTGAAGGATGAGTGAGAATGTTACAGTACTGGAGGTGGGAAGTACAGTACCTGTACTCTGAAGGATGAGTGAGAATGTTACAGTACTGGAGGTGGGAAGTACAGTACCTGTACTCTGAAGGATGAGTGAGAATGTTACAGTACTGGAGGTGGGAAGTACAGTGCCTGTACTCTGAAGGATGAGTGAGAATGTTACAGTACTGGAGGTGGGAAGTACAGTGCCTGTACTCTGAAGGATGAGTGAGGATGTTACAGTACTGGAGGTGGGAAGTACAGTGCCTGTACTCTGAAGGATGAGTGAGAATGTTACAGTACTGGAGGTGGGAAGTACAGTGCCTGTACTCTGAAGGATGAGTGAGAATGTTATGTTACAGTACTGGAGAGTGAGGAAGTACAGTACCTGTACTCTGAAGGATGAGTGAGAATGTTACAGTACTGGAGGTGGGAGAGTACAGTACCTGTACTCTGAAGGATGAGTGAGAATGTTACAGTACTGGAGGTGGGAAGTACAGTACCTGTACTCTGAAGGATGAGTGAGAATGTTACAGTACTGGAGGTGGGAAGTACAGTACCTGTACTCTGAAGGATGAGTGAGAATGTTACAGTACTGGAGGTGGGAAGTACAGTACCTGTACTCTGAAGGATGAGTGAGGATGTTACAGTACTGGAGGTGGGAAGTACAGTACCTGTACTCTGAAGGATGAGTGAGAATGTTACAGTACTGGAGGTGGGAAGTACAGTACCTGTACTCTGAAGGATGAGTGAGAATGTTACAGTACTGGAGGTGGGAAGTACAGTACCTGTACTCTGAAGGATGAGTGAGAATGTTACAGTACTGGAGGTGGGAAGTACAGTGCCTGTACTCTGAAGGATGAGTGAGAATGTTACAGTACTGGAGGTGGGAAGTACAGTACCTGTACTCTGAAGGATGAGTGAGAATGTTACAGTACTGGAGGTGGGAAGTACAGTGCCTGTACTCTGAAGGATGAGTGAGAATGTTACAGTACTGGAGGTGGGAAGTACAGTACCTGTACTCTGAAGGATGAGTGAGAATGTTACAGTACTGGAGGTGGGAAGTACAGTACCTGTTGCCTTCTGCTGCTGCTATTACTATTATCATTACCATTATTGTTTTTTTTTAAATGCCGGCCGTTTCCCACCATGGCAGGGTCACCCTAAAAGAAAAATAACTTTCATCATTCAACACTTTCACCATCACTCATACATAATCACTGTCTTTGCAGAGATACTCAGATATGACAGTTTAGAAGTCCCTCCAAACTGTCAATATCCCAAACCCCTCCTTTGAAGTGCAGGCGTTGTACTTCCCATTTCCAGGACTCAAGTCTGGCTGGCGTTGTACTTCCCATTTCCAGGACTCAAGTCTGGCTAACTGGTTTCCCTGAATCCCTTCACAAAATATTACCCTGCTCACACTCGAACAGCTCGTCAGGTCCCATAAACCATTCGTCTCCATTCACTCATCTAACACGCATGCTTGCTGGAAGTCCAAGCCCCTCGCCCACAAAACCACGTTTACCCCCCCCCCTCCAACCTTTTCAAGGACGACCCATACCCAGCCTTCCTTTCCCTACAGATTTATACACTCTCCAAGTCATTCTACTTTGTTCCCTTCTCTCTCAATGACCAAACCACCTCAACTATAGTAGTAGTAGTAATAATAGTAGCAGTAATAATGGTAGTAATACTGTTGAGGTACTGGTGAAGTATTAGTATTATTACTACTACTACTGTTATTACTACTACTATTATTACTATTAGTATTACAAGCTTAGCATCAAACCTAAACGTTAAATTAATCAGTCACTTGACTACCCTCACTGCCTTCCACCCTGGATGCAACCTTCATTTATCTTCAGTGATCAACTGAGTTATTAATGCAGAGCGGAATCTTTGAGATGAAATATTGGGCCTTAACCCTTTCAGGGTCCACAGGCCCTCTCTGAGACTTGTTCTCAGGGTCCCCCAAATTTAAAAAAAAAAAAAATAATTTTTTCTCATGAAGAGATAGAGAATCTTTTTTCCGATCATAATGACACCAAAAGTACGAAATTTGATGGAAAACTTACGGAATTATGCTCTCGTGAAGTTAGCGGTCTCGACGATGTTTATGCATCAGCGATTTTGCCCACTTTGAGCCCTATTTTCGGCCAATTCCAGTGTATACTAGTCGACAAAAATCATAACTATTTCGCTAGAACTCCATTTTTTCTATCGAATGAGTACAAGAAACCACCCATTTACCGATTTCAACTATCCAATACAGTGGTCAGAATTTAGCAATTTTGCCAATTTCACACAAATTTCAAAAGATGCCAATTTCCGAATAGGGTCCAGAATAAACAAGAAAGATATTCCTGGCACTAAAATAACATTTCCTCTGTTCATTAGTCACGTCCCCAGGCCCCTCTTACATTTCTTTTGCTTTTCACTTTGAACTTTTATTCTCATAAAAAAATAGAAGATTTACTGTTACGCAGACTACTGCATTAGTGTAGAAATGGTATAAATAATATCAGCGCACTTGTGAAAGAATATTAGACTCACCAGTTGACGTGTATTGGACGCTTAGCATGATTTGTTTACTTTTGAACTTTGATAAAAATCGAACATTTCTGCTACTTTGAGCTCAATTTCAAGGTACTTTTCATTGTGAAACCAGTCAAAATCATCTCAATTTCTGTAATATGTCTTCCATTCTATAAAATGAGACCAGGAAAACTAGAATACAACAATAAATACCATACAAAAATACACTGCAAAGTCGCTGTTTTAATCCAAAAACATGGTCAAAGTTTTTTTTTTCTCATTACGCACTGTGTTGCTGGATTGTTTTTATACTGCACACACTGACCACATAGACCCCTTCTTTCATATGTAGGCCTACCAGCTTTCTCTCACTAGATTTGAGGGCGCTTGAATTTAGGCGTACTAGTACGTCATGGACACTGGTGCGTAAGCCGTACTAGTGCGGCCGAAACCCTGAAAGGGTTAAGGATGATGTGCATAATCTTTCATTTAATCTGTCTTTCTGATAATTGCATTTTTTTGTCTTTTTTTTTTATTTTGTTTTTGAAAACTGAAATATCAGCAGTGAATTCTACATTTTGTAATGGGATTTTTTTTGACAATTGATTCAGTATATTTTTTATACTTGTACTAGTCTTCCCTCTTCCCCAGAGATGCAGTCAGTTGGGAAACACCCAATATTACAGTGGCGCACGCTTTTTACAGGTCGGAAACGGAAGTGGTTCAGCATGGAGGAGGCGGTGAAACAGCTGGCCAAGCACAAGCCAGTTCAGAGCAGCTACGTCAGTCTCCTCCTGCCCGACCGCGACCACACCACCACCATCACACACTCACCGTCCAGTTGCCAGAACACCATCACACCTCCACCGCCCCTCTCCACCATCATAGACCACCAGGTGGAAATGGTCCGGCAGATGGAACTCGGTTCCGAGATGGAGAACGACATCAAGGAAGACGACACGGCAGAATCGGACGGGGAGCCGAGCAAGAGTCCCGGGTCGTCGCAGGAGGACTTGAGCAATGGAATCGTGGCAGAAGACGCTGCCGCCGACACATAAACACCTGCCATCCCTCATTCACCTCATAATTACGATCACTAGTTTCACATACATACTGCCATATATTGTTTTATCATCTCATTACCTAATTTAAAATGTATTTTACATAGTTTCCTATTTGATATTAACATCCCCTTAAGTCATTTTCATAAACTTTTTCATAATTGGCTGAATTTGTTTAAGATTAATGACATTGTTATCGTATACACTGCTGACTTTACCATCGTAAAAAATTTTTGACCAGATTTGTTACTAAAATTCCTTTGTGTGGAGCCCTTTCTCTAATTCACGTCTCTTTTTTTTTTTTTTCCCCCATCAATGTTTAATTTTTCCTTTGTTTAGGTCTTGAACTTAGATTTATGTCGACAAAATTTCGTGTACAGTAGGTCCTTGACTTACAAACACATTGGGGACCTCCAGAATTGTGTATAATATTCGTAATACAGGAAGTCTTCAACTTAGGAACACGTTGGGGACCTGTATTGTGTATAAAAATATACACAGTACACAAGATTCTCAATGTGCTAATAAGTTGAGAACTAACTGTAATACTGTGTCTTATGCCACAGCTTTCCTACTGTGTTTTATGCCACAGCTTTCCTACTGTGCGTTGTCTTCTGTGAGTCAGTCTTGCCCAGTCAACTCATTCTACCAACTTTCTCATTCAATATAGGTTTGTATATTGTTCTGGATCTTGTTTTTAATATATAAAGCTATTCTATACAGTGGAATTTTTTGCAAATGCAGTTGAAAAAAATGCAGCCAAAATTAAATAGCACATACTATGGGGGTCTTTTCACAAACTGTTATATTTTGGATATGCAATCTTTCAGTTGCATTTGCAACAACGAAAATGGCACTACATAGATGAGCTTTATAAGAATAGACTGCGTTCTTGGTTGCCCTTGTTTACATCTATCCTCGTTTCTGTCTTCTTTTGTATCCTTTAGCTTTTCTCTGTGACATGAACTGGTCTGAAGCTATTAACTGTGTCACAATGTTTGAAATTTTGTTCGATATAATGTTTAAATTTATATCAATAAGTTCGAGAAACGAGCCGTTTCCCTGTACAGATACGCTTATTTATTGTTATTTGTTTATAATTGCCGTAAGTTATCTTATAGACCTTTTCTGTAGTGCATTTTTTTGTAACTGCAATTGAAAAAGTGCATCCAAATTTGAATAATATGTGGAAGGGCCTTTATAGTATGGGCTATTCAAGAAAGAACAAAAAAGGCACAATACCGTGACTGGAACAATACACAAATAACCCGCACAGAGAGAGGAACTTAGGACGACATTTCGGTTCGACTTGGATCATTTACAAAGTCCCTCACTCCTTTGTGTTGTGTGACTTTATAAATGGTCCAAGTTTCTCTTTAAGTGCAGGTTGTGTATGTTATTTTGAATGCACTTTTTGAACTGCATTTGCAACTAAATCACATTATATAGATTAGCTTTATAGGAGCTGACTGGACTTGATTTCATTCTTGTTTACCCATGATCCTATTGGCCAGAATGATCAGTACCAACTCCCGAGGCATATCTCACGTGTATGTCTGTTGCTGTACGTTAATATTCTCAAGTTTAGGTTAACTAGTTCCTGGGTATTAAGATGTTAACTGTGTTATAATTTCCTCTGAATCTGTGGAGACGCCGAGAGGTTTGAAGAGCGTGTTATAATTTTGAGAGGTTTGTGAAAGATGCTAGAGTATGGCCCTCACTAGTCATAGATAAAAAGCTGCGAACAGCAGTTATCACTACAGTATTGTGAATACTTTGTACACAATTTTGTATACTCTGACATTTTCTTTTTAGTGAATGTTAAGAATAATGAATAGTGTAATGAACACTTGTAAATGCTCAGTAATAACCCACATTTGGACAGAAACTCAAGAGATTAATTGATGAAAATAAATGGTATAAAATACCGACACACTGGAAACAAACACATATGCAGTTTAATGTGATCCTTTATTGACAATGTTTTGCCCACACAGTGGGCATTTTCAAGTCACACACAGACTTGAAAACGCCCACTGTGTGGGCGAAACGTTGTCAATAAAGGATCACATTAAACTGCATATGTGTTTGTTTCCAGATTAATTGATCTGTATATTTTGACCCCATTCTGGGATCCTCATCTGCTGAAGAGGGTTGAAATATACAAACCAATTCTTCTGAGTTCCTGTGTCCATGCGAGTTATTATTGAACATAAAAAATAATAATTATTCTCAATAACCCACTTTGGGTCTTTGCCAGTGTCGAGAATTTTTAAGATTTTTGTTACCGTCTGAGGTCTTGAAAAATTGTATCCATCAACGCCCAAATATTATGGACACGAGTAAATCCTTAATCTTGAGATGGTCTTTCTGTTTTATATTTGATTATTTCGTGGTTTTTTGCATGTATAAAGATTTACATCCAACAAATGTCAAAATTGATGAGGTTACTCTAAATTTGATTCTCTTTTGAAAGTTGTAGCATACCTTGGTAACGAAAATCTATTGAAATATTAGATAGTTGGTAGCTAGATTTACCAATTCTCAACTTTCACCTCTTACACAGTTGTCTAACAGTGCCCACCACTGTATTGTGGGATATGTAATACCCTGCAGGGGTTTTCAGTCATTGTCAAGAACTACACTGAAATCTTCCCAGTGTGATGATTATAATATAATCAAAAAGCAGCGCTAAGCCACAAGGGCTATACGGCGCTGCAATGATTATAATAATCTCGGTGTGATGCAGTTGTGCTCACACCGTACAACTGAGCAGGCCACCTTGCTTGCATTATGTATGTGCAATATTGGTCAACACTGTTGTTCTCTTAAGTTAACCGAGAATGATCAAGACTATTGTTCTTTTGAGTTAAGAGGCTGTGAGCTCTTATCTACTTCTCTAGCAGGAGCTGTTAATTTGTTCCTTTGATGTTCATTTAGAACACAATTTTTCATGTGTGAACCATTTGTGTGTCAGGAATCTTACATTAGCAGAGGAGATACTCTTACATAGGTGAATGTCATGTAAATGGCTTTTGGTATATGTTCTGGATGTGGTAAGAAATCTTGCAGGCTAACGAGTGGTACCATTTGAATGAACCAAAAAAAACTTTGTGTATTATTGGTATGTCAGCCTATTTTGTGAGTAGGCTCAAGTTTTTCATTTTTTGCCTATATTCGTCGTTTTACTTATAGGTGATACATGCCTATGAGGTGTATCATAACTGATATTGAACTTCCTTCAACCTAAGTGGTATCCACTAAAGTGTGAACACGTTTGCGTATGTGGCAGCAGCTCAGAGTTGCAGCCAGAGGACACCTGTGCATAATCCTGACAGATTCTTGGATTTCTCAGCTTAATACTTTACTGTACTCACAGTAGATCATTATTTTTGTCTTCAATATCAGCCAAGGTATTTTGCTCTCTCAATTATGTTACGTTTTCAAGTAATAAACAAAATTTTTCATCTATATATAACATGTCTTTGTAAACCTTACATAAACAAATGAATTTAAAAAAAATGGAGCGCTGTTTGACCCTTATGGGTTTAGCACTTGGTTATAATTATAATGTACGAAGTGCAGTACTGTATATAGGCACTCAAACGGCCGCTCAGACTTGTGTACAATATACAGTACACTACTGTATATTATTATTATTACAATATACAGTACACTACTGTATAAACATTTTAAAATATACCAGAAATGTTACAAATGGTACAAAGGTGACATTAAAACAATATCAAAGATAGTTGACACAAACCCACTACCAATTCGCTTAACCCTTAAACGGTCCAAGCAAACGTATATATACGTTCTCTTGTGCAGCGCCCCCAATTTTTTTTTTTCAACAAGTCGGCCGTCTCCCACCGAGGCAGGGTGACCCAAAAAAGAAAATCCCCAAAAAGAAAATACTTTCATCATCATTCAACACTTTCACCACACACACACATTATCACTGCTTTTGCAGAGGTGCTCAGAATAATATACATATAAAGATACACAACATATCCCTCCAAACTGCCAATATCTCAAACCCCTCCTTTAAAGTGCAGGCATTGTACTTCCCATTTCCAGGACTCAAGTCTGACTATATGAAAATAACCGGTTTCCCTGAATCCCTTCACTAAATATTACCCTGCTCACACTCCAACAGATCGTCAGGTCCCAAGTATCATTCATCTCCATTCACTCCTAACACGCTCATGCACGCTTGCTGGAAGTCCAAGCCCCTCGCCCACAAAACCTCCTTTACCCCCTCTTTCCAACCCTTTCGAGGACGACCCCTACCCCTCCTTCCTTCCTCTATAGATTTATATGCTTTCCATGTCATTCTACTTTGATCCATTCTCTCTAAATGACCAAACCACCTCAACAACCCCTCTTCTGCCCTCTGACTAATGCTTTTATTAACTCCACACCTTCTCCTAAGTTCCACACTCCGAATTTTTGCATAATATTTACACCACACATTGCCCTTAGACAGGACATCTCCACTGTCTCCAACCGTCTCCTCGCTGCTGCATTTACCACCCAAGCTTCACATCCATATAAGAGTGTTGGTACTACTATATCTTCATACATTCCCTTCTTTGCCTCCATAGATAACGTTTTTTGACTCCACATATACCTCAACGCACCACTCGCCTTTTTTCCCTCATCAATTCTATGATTAACCTCATCCTTCATAAATCCATCCGCCGACACGTCAATTCCCAAGTATCTGAAAACATTCACTTCTTCCATACTCCTCCTCCCCAATTTGATTTCCAATTTTTCTTTATCTAAATCATTTGATACCCTCATTACCTTACTCTTTTCTATGTTCACTTTCAACTTTCTACCTTTACACACATTCTCAAACTCATCTACTAACCTTTGCAATTTTTCTTTAGAATCTCCCATAAGCACAGTATCATCAGCAAAAAGTAACTGTGTCAATTCCCATTTTGAATTTGATTCCCCATAATTTAATCCCACCCCTCTCCCGAACACCCTAGCATTTACTTCTTTTACAACCCCATCTATAAATATATTAAACAGCCATGGTGACATTACACATCCCTGTCTAAGACCTACTTTTACCGGGAAGTATTCTCCCTCTCTTCTACACACCCTAACCTGAGCCTCACTATCCTCATAAAAGCTCTTTACAGCATTTAGTAACTTACCATCTATTCCATATACTTGCAACATCTGCCACATTGCTCCCCTATCCACTCTATCATATGCCTTTTCTAAATCCATAAATGCAATAAAAACTTCCCTACCTTTATCTAAATACTGTTCACATATATGCTTCAATGTAAACACTTGATCTACACATCCCCTACCCACTCTGAAACCTCCCTGCTCATCTGCAATCCTACATTCTGTCTTGCCTCTAATTCTTTCAATTATAACCCTACCGTATACTTTTCCTGGTATACTCAATAAACTTATTCCTCTATAATTTTTACAATCTCTTTTGTCCCCTCTCCCTTTATATAAAGGGACTATACACGCTCTCCGCCAATCCCTAGGTACCTTCCCCTCTTTCATACATTTATTAAACAAAAGTACCAACCACTCCAACACTATATCCCCCCCTGCTTTTAACATTTCTGTCATGATCCCATCAGTTCCAGCTGCTTTACCCCCTTTCATTCTACGTAATGCCTCACGTATCTCCACCACACTTACATTCTGCTCTTCTTCACTCCTAAAAGATGGTATACCTCCCTGACCAGTGCATGAAATTACCGCCCCCCTTTCTTCCTCAACATTTAAAAGTTCCTCAAAATATTCTCGCCATCTACCTAATACCTCCCTCTCCCCATCTACTACTCCCCTACTCTGTTTTTAACGGACAAATCCATACTTTCCCTAGGCTTTCTTAACTTGTTTAACTCACTCCAAAATTTTTTCTTATTTTCATTAAAATTTCTTGACAGTACCTCTCCCACTCTATCATCTGCTCTCCTTTTGCACTCTCTCACCACTCTCTTCACCTTTCTTTTACTCTCCATATACTCTGCTCTTCTTATAACACTTCTGCTTTGTAAAAACCTCTCGTAAGCTACCTTTTTCTCTTTTATCACACCCTTTACTTCATCATTCCACCAATCACTCCTCTTTCCTCCTGCCCCCACCCTCCTATAACCACAAACTTCTGCCCCACATTCTAATACTGCATTTTTAAAACTATTCCAACCCTCTTCAACCCCTCCATTGCTCATACTTGCACTAGCCCACCTTTCTGCCAATAGTTGCTTATATCTCACCCGAACTTCTTCCTCCCTTAGTTTATACACTTTCACCTCCCTCTTACTTGTTGTTGCCACCTTCCTCTTTTCCCATCTACCTCTTACTCTAACTGTAGCTACAACTAAATAATGATCCGATATATCAGTTGCCCCTCTATAAACATGTACATCCTGGAGCCTACCCATCAACCTTTTATCCACCAATACATAATCTAACAAACTACTTTCATTACGTGCTACATCATACCTTGTATTTGTTTATCCTCTTTTTCATAAAATATGTATTACTTATTACCAAATTTCTTTCTACACATAGCTCAATTAAAGGCTCCCCATTTACATTTACCCCTGGCACCCCAAATTTACCTACTATTCCCTCCATAACATTTTTACCCACTTTAGCATTGAAATCCCCAACCACCATTACTCTCACACTTGATTCAAAACTCCCCAAGCATTCACTCAACATTTCCCAGAATCTCTCTCTCTCCTCTACACTTCTCTCTTCTCCAGGTGCATACACGCTTACTATAACCCACTTTTCACATCCAATCTTTATTTTACTCCACATAATCCTTGAATTTATACATTTGTAGTCCCTCTTTTCCTGCCATAGCTTATCCTTCAACATTATTGCTACTCCTTCTTTAGCTCTAACTCTATTTGAAACCCCTGACCTAATCCCATTTATTCCTCTCCATTGAAACTCTCCCACCCCCTTCAGCTTTGTTTCACTTAAAGCCAGGACATCCAGCTTCTTCTCATTCATAACATCCACAATCATCTCTTTCTTATCATCTGCACAACATCCACGCACATTCAGACTTCCCACTTTGACAATTTTCTTCTTCTTATTCTTTTTAGTAATTATTACAGGAAAAGGGGTTACTAGCCCATTGTTCCCGGCATTTTAGTTGACTTTTACAACACGCATGACTTACGGAGGAAAGATTCTTATTCCACTTCCCCATGGATATAAAAGGAAAAGTAATAAGACCAAGAACTATTAAGATAAAATCAAAGAAAACTCAGATGAGTGTGTATAAATAAACGTGTACATGTATGTGTAGTGTGACCTAAGTGTAAGTAGAAGTAGCAAGACGTACCTGTAATCTTGCATATTTATGAGACAGACAAAAGACACCAGCAATCCCACCATCATGTAAAACAATTACAGGCTTTCGTTTTACACTCACTTGGCAGGACGGTAGTACCTCCCTGGGTGGTTGCTGTCTACCAACCTACTACCAAATACAGTGGACCCCCGCATAGCGAACGCCTTGCATAGCGAACAATCCGCATAGCGAACGCTTTGTTCGCTAAAATTTTGCCCCGCATAGTGGACAAAAACCCGCTCAGCGACCTTCGTCCGAGACGCGTCCAATGTGCGGCCTCAGCCAGCCTCACATGTGCCGCCCGTCCCATTGTTTACCAGCCAGCCTCCGCGGTAACATTCAAGCATACACTCGGAATATTTCGTATTATTACAGTGTTTTCGGTGCTGTTTCTGGAAAATAAGTGACCATGGGCCCCAAGAAAGCTTCTAGTGCCAACCCTGTGGTAAAAAGGGTGAGAATTAGTATGGAAATTAAGAAAGATTTTGAAGGGTTTGGGGCTAACCCTGAGAAGCCTATGCCAGTTGTGGAATCCATTGTGCCTACTTCAAAAATTAAGGAAATGTGTGCACAGTGGGTTGAACTGCAAACCTTTATGGATGAAAATCACCCTGACACAGCTGTTGCAAGCCGTGCTGGTGACTATTTCAGTGACAATGTTATGACCCATTTTAGACAAATCGTAAAGGAACGAGAGGTACAGGCCACTATGGACAGATATGTTGTGCGAAAGAAGTCCAGTGACTCTGAAGCTGGTCCTAGTGGCATTAAAAGAAGAAGGGAAGTAACCCCAGAAAAGGACTTGCTACCTCAAGTCCTAATGGAAGGGGATTCCCCTTCTAAACACTAACACTCTCTCTCCCCTCCTCCCATCCCATCAATCATCACCAGATCTTCAATAAAAGTAAGTGTCATGTAATTGTGCATGCCTTTTTCAGTTTGTGTGTACTAAAATTAACATTTTTTTGTGGTAAAAAAAAATTTTTTTCATACTTTTGGGTGTCTTGCACGGATTAATTTTATTTCCATTATTTCTTATGGGGAAAATTAATTCGCATAGCGAACATTTCGCATAACGACCAGCCCTCTTGCACGGATTAAGTTCGCTATGCAGGGGTCCACTGTACAGTGGACCCCTGCATAACGATTACCTCCCAATGCGACCAATTATGTAAGTGCATTTATGTAAGTGCGTTTGTACGTGTATGTTTGGGGGTCTGAAATGGACTAATCTACTTCACAATATTCCTTAAGGGAACAAATTCGGTCAGTACTGGCACCTGAACATACTTCTGGAGTGAACAAATATCGTTAACCGGGGGTCCACTGTATTTTGAAAAAAAAAAAATGGGAAAAAAAGAGAACACTTTTTTGAGTGTTTTAGAATAAAAAAAATTAGGGTCAGTACTTGCAGACATATGAGGCTGAGAAGTTGGCACTGGATGCTCATGTGATGGCAACATGGAGTCCTGCCAATACATGTATACCTTTTTTTTCTATTTTTCATATTATTTTATGTAATTTTTATGTTCTGATAATTACAATTTGTAGTAGTTCTTGTCATTCTATAACCAATCTTTGTTCTGACACTAGTATTAGGTACTGAAATTGTACTCTATCACAAACACACTGACAGGTGGACATTTACACCTGCCTTGGAATATATACAAAGTATTTATAGGTCCCAGCAATGTTTTGGATATGTGGAAGTATATAATAACAATGAGGAGGAGAAGAATATGTAATAATAAGTTGCCTTGAAGCATGAAAAACAAAGTCCACCCCTGACAGTGACATGATAAGAGCTGACGTTCGATGAGCATACCTGAGGGCTCGGCCCTCACTTTGTTTTCGCTGGCACACAAACATGTCTGTCTGTCTATTTGTCTGTCAAGCTCCCTGTCTCAGAGAGAGCCACAAGACTGGGTCATCATGTTTACTCACATCTTCAAGCAAAGTATAGCACTTTGTCTGGATTTTTTGAGTTATCCTAGGTAATTTACACTATGTATACTTGTATTTATGTGTACCTGTGAGACAGAGATACAGAGATAGACAGACCCTAAACTTGCGGTTAACATCACTTTCCTCTTAGAAGTGTTAATATGACATTACATCAGTGAACCCTTGGTGTTTGCCGCACTGTTTGCTCTAGCTGGCGCTCCCACAAGGTACTAAGTGGTCCCATTTTTAATACGGTGCACACCGAGTGTTAAGACCCATTTTATGCCGACCAGGCATTTCAGGGCAATTGTGCAAATTTGGAGGCAGGAAAATTAAAACGTATATATACGTTTGGAGGGATATGTTGTGTATCTTTATTATGTATATGCTTCTAAACTGTTGCATTCTGGGCACCTCTGCAAAAACAGTGATTATGTGTGAGGTGAAAGTGTTGAATGATGATGAAAGTATTTTCCTTTTGGGGATTTTCTTTCTTTTTGGGTCACCCTGCCTCGGTGGGAGACGGCTGACTTGTTAAAAAAAAAAATATACGTTTGGGCGCTACGCGTACGGACGTATATATACGTTAGGACCGTTTGGGGGTTAATTACCGAGTTCTGTTCCTACAAGTACATAGTTAAGTGAGGAGTGCTGTAGTATGCAATTGTGGTAACTGATGTATAAACTACATAGAAAGCCTCTCTTTTTCTTTTTTTCTATGCATCGGCAGTATCCCACAGAGGCAGGGTGACCTAAAAGGAACAATGAAAGCTTCTTTTTTTAAATTTAGTAATATATACAGGAGAAGGGGTTACTATCCCCTTGCTCCCGGCATTTTAGTTGCCTCTTACAACATGCATGGCTTATGGAGGAAGAATTCTGTTCCACTTCCCCACGGAGAGAGGCCCTTATTATGTAAGGTATTTTGGGCAGCCTCAAAGCTAATGCAACTTTACTAGATCACCAATGCATGACCCTTGTGGGTTTAGTACTTAGTTTTGATTGTTATACAGTGGTTTAGAGTTTGATTTAATTATAAAGAAAGTAACACACATACAGTACACTAGATCAAACAAAAACTGAATACCTTCAAAGTCAAATTTTTATTTCTTTGCATAGTTTAATATATGTGACTGACGTGTTGCAGGGAGTCTATTTCCATGCATAGTTTACAATGTGTAATTACAATACTGATCTGCTGAGTACAAAGAAAGCCACTATCATGCTGAGGCATTTCAGGCAGACTACTAAATACTAGCGGGTTCAAATTAAACATTGTTTTTTATGCCTAACAGAGGCAGTAGTGGTTCAGCAGCGATTAAATTAACAAATTACAGTATTATATTTTAGCACATTGTACATATTGAGACAATTTTAGTTTTGGAATAATCTTATAGTTTGGCAATTTTTGCATTGATGTGTTGTTAGTTTTGGGAGATGAGGCGAGTTCTGAGTAGCAATGCAGTATAATGTAATTCACTTATCATGGGTGAGCACTTGTGGGGGGGGGGGGGGAATAGAAGGTATTCAGGGAACTGGAGCACAGATCCAATTCCCTAAGATCAAGAGCCTCTTACCAGCATCAAGGGACCTACCTTGAGAGAGAACTAATTCAATTAAAGATACTACATGAACTCTTTGAGGGTCCAAACCGCAGTACGACATCATGAGCTCAGCTCAGATAAGCTCCGAGCAGTAAATTCGGGCCTAGATATGAGAGAATGCATCTATGTGGTAAGTGTGCACCATATATAACAAATCCTGCAGCATACACTGCATGAGAGAAAAAACTGCAACCGTGTTTTTGGATTAAAACCGAATTTGCGGTATATGTATTTTTGTATGGCTTTTATGGTTGTATTCGCGGTTTCTCGGTCTTGAATAATAGAATGGAAGATATGTTAGAGAAATAAAGATGATTTTGGTTGGTTTTCCTACAGAAAATATCTCGAAATTGAGCTCAAACTAACGAAAATGTTTGCCGATGTTCAGGAGTAAACAAATCACATCGTGTGTCCAATACACATCAACTGGTGGATTGAATGTGCAGTTACAAATGCTCTGATATTATTTATACAATTATTACAATATTGCATAACAGTAAATCTTTTATTTTTTGGTGTGAATAAAAATTCTTTATTTGGATAAAAAATCAAAATGGAACTCATCTGTAAAACCTGTAAATGTAACTAATAAACAGAAGAAATGTTATTTTAGTGCCACGAATTTCTGTGTTGTTTATTCTGGACTATTTTGAAAATGGAATATTTTGAGCTTTGTGTGAAATTCACCAAATTTGACTGGGCGATTTCTTGTGCTCAACAGATAAACTGGAACACTTACTAGTAAAATAGCTAAGAATTTGATCTAATGGAACAATGTAATTGACTGAAAACAGGACTCAAAGTGGGCAAAATTGCCGATGCATAAATACTGCTATTGTTCCACTCACTGGTGATAGTCACCGACAAGTGGAACATAACAAACAATATAAACAAAAAATTCCTAATATACTTATTGCCTAATAAATCTTAAGTTAGTCTTAAGTTTGCTTAAGAAACTTTCCCAATATAATAGCTTCAACAGAAACAGTGTATCATGCCAAGACTTAACATTACCATTACTAAACCGACTAATTTTAATATTGTTATATGTTTTGTACTACCTCACTATAATAAATCTAATGAATCACTTTAATTACCAAACTTTCATTTTTTTTTTTCAACAAGTCGGCCGTCTCCCACGGAGGCAGGGTGACCCAAAAAGAAAGAAAATCCCCAAAAAGAAAATACTTTCATCATCATTCAACACTTTCACCTCACTCACACATTATCACTGTTTTTGCAGAGGTGCTCAGAATACAACAGTTTAGAAGCATATACGTATAAAGATACACAACATATCCCTCCAAACTGCTAATATTAGCTAACTTTCATATCAGTATGTAATAATGTGTATTAAAACGTACTGCTCCATAATCTGTGTCAATACAGAGTAAGAATTAGTATTAGTCTTCCCAAAATGCCTAGGCATGCTAGTGGCCATCCTTGTAATTAACCCTTTGACTGTTTTGGTCATATATATACGTCTTACGAGCCAGTGTTTCAGACGTATATATACTCAATAATTCTAGCGGCTTCAAATCAATCGGAAGAAAGCTGGTAGGCCCACATGTGAGAGAATGGGTCTGTGTGGTCAGTGTGCACCACATAAAAACAATCCTGCAGCACACAGTGCGTAATGAGAAAAAAAAAAACTTATCGTTTTTTTGGATTAAAATGCCAACTTTGAGGTGTATTTTCATATAGTATTTATCGATGTATTTGTGTTTTCATGGTCTTAGGTGATAAAATGGAAAACATATTACAGAAATAGAGATGATTTTCATTACTTTGACGATGAAAACGACCTTGAAACTGAGCTCAAAGTAGCGGAAATGTTCGATTTTTACCAATGTTCAGGAGTAAACAAATCACACCACACGTCCAATACATGTCAACTGGGGAGTCTAATATTCTTTCACTAGCGCACTGATATTATTTATACCATTTTTACAATAATGCAGTATTCTGCATAACAGTATATTTTGTATTTTTTTGTATGAATAAAAAATCAAAATAGAAAGCAATAATAACATAAGAGGGGCCTAGAGATGTGACTAATGAACAGAGGATATGTTATTTTAGTGCCAAGAATGTCTACCTTGTTTATTCTGGACCCTGTTTTGAAATTGGCATCTTTTTTAGTTTGCGTGAAATTGGCCAAATTGCCAATTTCTGACCACAATATTGGATAGTCCAAATTGGTAAATGGGAGGTTTCTTGTACTCAGCTGATAGATAAAATGGAGTTCTAAAGAAATAGCTATGAGTTTGGTCAACTGGAACAACGGAATTGGCTGAAAATAGGGCTCAAAGTCGGCGAAATCGCCGATAGGCATATGTCGCCGAGACCGCTAACTTCGCGGGAGCGTAATTCCATGAGTTTTCGACCAAATTTCGAACTTTTGGTGTCATTACCATCGGGAAAAGATTCTCTATCATTTCATAAGACAAAATAATATTTTTTTTTCAAAAATTTAGCGACATAGAATGACAGTTTCAGAAAGGGGCCTGAAACAGTCAAAGGGTTAATATTTTATAATATGTAAACCACACATTATAGGCTTTACAAAGAAATAAAAATGATTTTCATTTCTTAATTTGAAGCTAACGAAAACTTAGAACACCGAAAAGGTGCCGTATACGTGGAGTCCTCCTGTATAATCATAACACCCCCTCAAGGTACTCCTTGAAGATGGTGAGGGGCTCTTGATCTAGGGAATTGGATCTGTGCACCAGTTCCCTGAATTGAGCTTGAATACCTTCCATCCCCCCCTCACAGGTGCTATATAATCCCTACAGGCTTAGCACTCACCCATGATATAACTAAACACTAAACCCGTAACAGCAACAATATTGTACGAATGGCGGGTTTCAGGATTTGTTCAACTTTTTGGAGTAACATTTAAACTGTCGTATCTTGGCGCCTCTGCAAAGATGGTGATTATGTGTTGAATGATGGTGATTTTTTTTCTTTTTTTTTTTTTTGGGTAGTAAGACTGGAAATTCACCAAAGATACTATATCATTGACTTGGTGAGAAACGGCCAATGTATTAAAAACCAAAAATGATTGCTATGAGGATCACATTTAGATAAGGCGGTGTTACCTACCTTTGACATGGCTGGCAGAGAGAGAGAGAGAGAGAGAGAGAGAGAGATCCTGTACGAGGCACAAGTACGCTCGCACCTTGAGTATGCTCCACTTTCTTGGTTTGCCTGCCCCCCCTCTCATCTGCGACTGCTTGACAGAGTAGAGAACAGAGCAAGACGTCTCATCTCTCGCCTGGACCCATCCTGGATAGATCTGTCATTTCAGCAGAGCCTTCAACATAGGAGGGATGTGGGTGGCCTTACTGTTATGTACAAGGCCAATATTGTCAAAATACCACACTTGGATCCACTTCGAGGACAGCGTGAAACAAGCTTTTATGCCACAAGACGGGCAGAAAGCAGCAACTTCACTCTGGCTGTACCCTTCTCCAGAACATCACTCCATCTGAGATCATATATACCCTGGATGACTCGAGTATGGAACACATTCGTACAGCATAATGATGTCAACGAGATAAAGTCAGTTGATCAAATGAAAATGCTGGCCCACAGATGGCTCCAACTTCATCCTGTTCCCTACTTGCATGTCTCATAACAATAAAAATGCTTTCAAATGAGCTGATGTAGGTAACAGCTCTTAGCTTGCCAATAAAGTTAGGAATCCTTAACCTGTAAATAGCTGTCAATAAAGCTAGGGATCCTTAACCTTGTCAAACCCTGTGTAAAAAAAAAAAAAAAAAAAAAAAAAAAAAAAAAAAAAAAAAAGATAGAGAGGAGAGAGAGAGAGGAGAGAGAGAGAGGAGAGAGAGAGAGGAGAGAGAGAGAGGAGAGAGAGAGGAGAGAGATGAGAGAGAGATATGAGATGAGATTGGAATCTTCAGGCAGAGTCCAGATATTAGGTCCTTCTGTACACACTGAGTTTACACACAGATTGAGTCAGACTTGGGGAATATCACAGAGCTTTTTGTGTCTAGTATTATACCTGTAAGTTCTGTTGCAACTATCAAAAAAGTTTCAGAGCAGGATTGATATTATACTCTATTTCAGAATGATACACTGTTTGTGCAATGAAGAGTGACATATGGGTGCACATGCAGAAAGCCCTTGAAAACTTAAGACTAACTTAAGATTGATAAGGCAATAACAATATGACTCGTGAAATTGTATTGACACGATTGCAAACAAACCATACCACAGGCGGGAGTAGAACCCATGGTCAGAGTCGTAAAACTCCAGACTGACGCGTTAGCTACTGGGCCAGCTAGCCCAGTGGCTAATGCGTCAGTCTGGAGTTTTATGACTCTCTGACCGCCGGTTCTATCCCCACCCATGGTACGGTTTAATAACAATATGAGTAAGTTACCACAGCTCTGATATCATTCCAGACAGCCAATATCCCAAACCCCACCTTTAAAGTGAAGGTATTGTACTTTCCACCTCCAGGACTTGAGCTCAGCTAACCAGTTTCCCTGAATCCCTCCACAAAATGATACTCTGCTTACACTCCAACAGCTCATCAGGTCCCAAGAAACACCTGCTTCCACTCCAACACGTTCACACATGACAAAAACATGAACTAAACAAGAATTTCTCACCTGCACATACTCGTAAATGCCCCTGACGTAACTTTCGTCTTGACCTCATTGTGTTGTCAATCATCAGTGCTTTCTGTCTTAATGTATGTGTTGCTGCAGCCAATAGTGTCGTGGGGGTTCGTCAGGAGATACTGGAGTAAAAAGTACACACGGATGTCTTGGAGGCATATAATTAAGAGAGTCTTGAGGAGAAGACCAGAAGCCTGCCTGTCGAGTCTACTATGTCATAAATACCCACAAACTGGTTGAGAAAAACACGTAAACAAACCTGTATAAACCTCGGTGATAAATACCCACAAACTGGTTTAGAAACACATGTAAACAAACCTGTATAAACCTCGGTGATAAATACCCACAAACTGGTTTAGAAAAACATGTAAACAAACCTGTATAAACCTCGGTGATAAATACCCACAAACTGGTTTAGAAAAACATGTAAACAAACCTGTATAAACCTCGGTGATAAATACCCACAAACTGGTTTAGAAAAACATGTAAACAAACCTGTATAAACCTCGGTGATAAATACCCACAAACTGGTTTAGAAAAACATATAACCAAACCTGTATAAACCTCGGTGATAAATACCCACAAACTGGTTTAGAAAAACATGTAAACAAACCTGTACAAACCTCGGTGATAAATACCCACAAACTGGTTTAGAAAAACACGTAAACAAACCTGTATAAACCTCGGTGATAAATACCCACAAACTGGTTTAGAAAAACACACAAACACTGGGACGTATTTATTAGAAAAGATTTTGGTCCTGGAACCTTGATCACCTCTCAAAATATTCAGTAAATTTATCAAAATTTTATTTTGTACTGAATAAGATTTTCCACCAAGTGTGATAACAATTAGTAAAAAAATACAATAGCAACTGAAATATTTTACCAGTGGAGAAACTGTCTCTGGGTGAAATGTTTCAGTGATGTTTCTCTTTGCAATTGTGTATTTTTTCCCTCGATGAGATAAACTATTATCAGAGACGGTGTGGAGTTAATAAAAGTATTAGTCAGAGGGCTGAAGAGGGGTTGTTGAGGTGGTTTGGTCATTTAGAGAGAATGGATCAAAGTAGAATGACATGGAGAGCGTATAAATCTGTAGGGGAAGGAAAGCGGGATAGGGGTCGTCCTCAAAAAGGTTGGAAGGAAGGGGTAAGGGAGGTTTTGTGGGCGAGGGGCTTGGACTTCCAGCAGGCATGCATGAGCGTGTTCGATAGGAGTGAATGGAGACAAAAGGTATTTGGGACCTGACGATCTGTTGGAGTGTGAGCAGGGTAATATTTAGTGAAGGGATTCAGGGAAACCAGTTATTTTTACATAGTTGGACTTGAGTCCTGGAAATGGGAAGTACAATGCCTGCACTTTAAAGGAGAGGTTTGGGATATTAGCAGTTTGGGGGGATATGTTGTGTATCTTTATACGTACAGTGGACCCCCGCTTAACGATCACCTCCAAATGCGACCAATTATGTAAGTGTATTTATGTAAGTGCGTTTGTACGTGTATGTTTGGGGGTCTGAAATGGATTAATCTACTTCACAATATTCCTTATGGGAAAAAATTCGGTCAGTACTGGCACCTGAACATACTACTGGAATGAAAAAAGTTCGTTAACCGGGGGTCCACTGTATATGCTTCTAAACTGTTGTGTTCTGAGCACATCTGCAAAAACAGTGATAATGTGTGAGTGTGGTGAAAGTGTTGAATGATGATGAAAGTATTTTCTTTTTGGGGATTTTCTTTCTTTTTTGGGTCACCCTGCCTCGGTGGGAGACGGCCGACTTGTTAAAAAAAAAAAAATAATATACAGAATCAGAGCTTTAATATAAGTGAACTTTGATACAACTGGAAACTAGTACTCACCTAATTGTGGTTGCAGGGGTCGATTCATAGCTCTTGGCCTTGCATCTTCACTGGTCGCTACTAGGTTCACTCTCTTCATGCTCCATGAGCTTTATCATACCTCTTCTTAAAGCTATGTATGGATCCTGCCTCCACTACATCACTCTCCAGATTGTTCCGCTTCCTGACAACTCTATGACTGAAGAAATACTTCCTAACATCTCTGTGACTCATCCGAGTCTTCAACTTCCAGTTGTGACCACTTGTTTCTGTCCCTTTGTTGCCTTGTCCCCTTGTTGCTGTGTCCTCTTGTTGCTGTGTATCTTTGTTGCTGTGTCCCCTTGTTGCTGTGTCCTCTTGTTGCTGTGTATCTTTGTTGCTGTGTCCCCTTGTTGCTGTGTCTCCTCGTAGCTGTGTCTCCTCGTTGCTGTGTCTCCTCGTTGCTGTGTTTCCTTGTTGCTGTGTCCCATTGTTGCTGTGTCCCCTTGTTGCTGTGTCCCATCTCTGAAACATTCTGTCCTTATCCACCCTGTCAATTCCTCTCAGTATTTTATATGTTGTTATCGTGTCCCATATCTCTCGTGTCTTCCAGTGTTGTCAGGTTGAGTTTCCTTAACCTCTCCTCATAGGACATACCCCTTAGCTCTGGGACTAGTCTTGTTGCAAACCTTAGCACTTTCTCTAAGTTCTTGACCTGTTTGACCAGGTGTGGGTTCCATACTGGGGCTGATGTACACAGTGTACAGCATCTTGAACGACTCCTTACTTGGATGTCGAAACACTAGTCTTAGGTTTGCCTCTTGTACTGTTTGTTTTAACCCTTAAACGGTCCAAACATATATATACGTTCACATGCGTAGCGCCCCAAACGTATATATACGTTTTCTTTATCATTCATTCAACATTGCCATGATAAGCCTGAGTCACCTAGACATAAGAGAATGGCTGTGCGCACTCACTGTGTGCCATATTAAAATAATTGGGGATGCCTGGGTACCATATGCTCTTTTTTCCTATTTAAAAAAAACAACATTTTTTTCCTCTCAAAAAATTTGGGGCGCTACACACGTGGACGTATATATATGTTTGGACCGTTTAAGGGTTAAGGGTATTTCAATTGTTCTTCTAACATTTATGTATGTACTATGATTGTGTGTTTGTGTTACCTTAGAAATTATAACTTGTATTTTTTTTTTTTTCAACAAGTCGGCCATCTCCCACTGAGGCAGGGTGACCCAAAAAGAAAATACTTTCATCATCATTCAACACTTTCACCTCACTCACACATAATCACTGTTTTTGCAGAGGTGCTCAGAACACAACAGTTTAGAAGTATGTACGTATAAAGATACACAACACATCCCTCCAAACTGCTAATATCCCAAACCCCTCCTTTAGAGTGCAGGCATTGTACTTCCCATTTCCAGGACTCAAGTCCGGCTACATAAAAATAACCGGTTTCCCTGAATTTTTTTTTTTTTTTTTTTTCAACAAGTTGGTCGTCTCCCACCGAGGCAGGGTGACCCAAAAAAAAGAAAGAAAATCCCCAGAAAGAAAATACTTTCATCATCATTCAACACTTTCACCACACTCACACATTATCACTGAATCCCTTCACTAAATATTACCCTGCTCACACTCCAACAGATTGTCAGGTCCCAAATACCATTCATCTCCATTCACTCCTATTGAACATGCTCATGCACACCTGCTGGAAGTCCAAGCCCCTCGCCCACAAAACCTCCCTTACCCCTTCCTTCCAATCTTTTCGAGGACGACCCCTACCCCGCCTTCCTTCTCCTACAGATTTAAATGCTCTCCATGTCATTCTACTTTGATCCATTCTCTCTAAATGACCAAACCACCTCAACAACCCCTCTTCAGCCCTCTGACTAATACTTTTATTAACTCCACACCTTCTCCTAATTTCCACACTCCGAATTTTCTGCATAATATTTACACCACACATTGCCCTTAGACAGGACATCTCCACTGCCTCCAACCGCCTCCTCGCTGCTGCATTCACAACCCAAGCTTCACACCCATATAAGAGTGTTGGTACTACTATACTTTCATACATTCCCTTCTTTGCCTGCATAGATAACATTTTGTGACTCCACATATACCTCAATGCACCACTCACCTTTTTTCCTTCATCAATTCTATGATTAACCTGATGGAACACTTGCAAGTTTCTCTGTTTTCTTGTTGCCTCTGGAGATAACAGAAGCTTTGGTAAATATCGCACACAATATTCTCCTACTTGGCATCTTTGGACAACTGGTAATGTCTGTTATCATACAACTTTCCTTTTAACAATACCTGGTTCCCGGGCCTCACACTCTAGTTTGGGTGACAGGCTTGTCAGAGGGGTGTCACAAGCCAGGTACATGCTCGGAAATTCAATAGTGTCAGATTTGGTACTTGCTGCTCTTATACTGTCATTCACTACATCTGGAGTTTACCTGGAGAGAGTTCCGGGGGTCAACGCCCCCGTGGCCCGGTCTGTGACCAGGCCTCCTGGTGGATCAGAGCCTGATCAACCAGGCTCATCATACAGTTCCAGAGATTTGTAAGGTTTGTCAGGCAGAATTTCTTGGCTTGTTGTCTGATCATGAATCACATTTCATTGCACTTTTCCTGAGGGTGTCCCGTAGCTCAGTTGCTAGCGCACTCAGCTCACACAGCGGTCTGGGGTTCGCATCCCCGGTATGGCTGGATAACATTAGGATATGTTTCTATAAGACACCTGCTGTCTATGTTCACCCATCAGTATAAAATGGGTACCTGGGTGAGAGTTGACTGGTGTGGGTTGCATCCTGGGTGTTAGTGGACTGGTGTGGGTCACATCCTGGGTGTTAGTGGACTGGTGTGGGTTGCATCCTGGGTGTTAGTGGACTGGTGTGGGTTGCATCCTAGGTGTTAGTGGACTGGTGTGGGTTGCATCCTGGGTGTTAGTGGACTGGTGTGGGTCACATCCTGGGTGTTAATGGACTGGTGTGGGTCACATCCTGGGTGTTAATGGACTGGTGTGGGTCACATCCTGGGTGTTAGTGGACTGGTGTGGGTCACATCCTGGGTGTTAATGGACTGGTGTGGGTCACATCCTGGGTGTTAGTGGACTGGTGTGGGTCACATCCTGGGTGTTAATGGACTGGTGTGGGTCACATCCTGGGTGTTAATGGACTGGTGTGGGTCACATCCTGGGAAAAAACTGACCTAATTTGCTTTCTGTATAGTAGTATATCATTGATGTCAACTACAGTTTGTATACCTTGTACACGCACCTGTAAAAATGAAGCTATTATTATTATTATTATTATTATTATTATTATTCTTAGAGGTGAAGCCACAAGCTGAGAACATGAGGGACCATCTACTGTCTCTTGCCTCCTCATAGTGTTAATCTTTCCTATCAATCTATCATAGAGCACAAAACCCGCTATATCTGAATATCACTTCATCTTGTACACATTTTCTATACACATGGACAACATTGTGATCATTAAGGTTCTGCAATAAAGGTTCAAATGAAACCTGCAATGGATCATTACTCACAAGCAATCGATGATTGTACGGTAGATGAATCTGAGGTGCAAACCTTACATTCATCTGAGTATGTTTAACCTCCTTATTGGAGGTTAAACATACTACCCACATGCCATCTAGAGGGAAATTTAATGGAATTAGCATTGGAGCTGACTCCTGAGAGTACACATGATCATGGTTAATACTCTCAGGGACAAGAGACATAACAAATGGAGCAAAGCTGCATTTCTCAAAGGCCTCCACATCAAGGCCTTCCTCTTTTGTTTTATTCCAAGCATCAAGAAATATTAAAGGAAAGTATTTCAGTGTGATTTTTAAATTTCTATCAGTAGAAGTGAAATTTGTCTACCATTCCCATGAAAATGTCCATAATGTTAAGCGGACCACGACAATGAGAAAACAGAATTATGTTTTCTTCCTGGCAGAAGGTGGTGGCTGCCAGGCTTGCATGACACGGATGACCATGGAGGAACAGCAACACTGGTTTCTCAATATTTTCTAAAAGTTCAGCATTGAAAAGCCGTAACCATGTAACAAACAGTAAGGGATCTAACTGCCCATCTGCAGTAGCACCAATATGAAACTGTAACTGGTCGACAAATTCCTGATCTGCCCATACTGGCATATCATTTTTGCTGCAGAAATAAGGGCTCTGAAGAGAACCCTGCAGCAGTTAATGTTACCATCACAATAACACCTTTCTGACTAGGGGACACAAAGCTGTATGTGTTTGTACTTCCTCATGAACTCATGACCTGGCTTCTGATGTGGGTATGAGACACACACGTATATCTCAACACACTTAAAGATGTGAGATGATGTTTTCCTTGTGAAGAAATTTTTTGCCCTTATTTCGTGATGATTCATGAGGTAATTTCTTCCAGTTTATCACATCACTGCTTGTAATTATACATTTGTTTTTAACGTCAACATTCTTTTCACCGAATGTTGTTCAAAACTTCTTCACACCTTTTGGAAAGTAAGAGATACTGCGGTATTCCTTTAGTTTTCCTGTCTGCTAATACAGTAGACCCCCGGTTCGCGATGCTATCGGTATCCGATAAATCCGGTAACCGATGCATTACATCGCAGAAAATTTGCCTCGGTTCCCGTTACAAAACCCGGTATGCGATACGATTCATACGAGACGTGTCCAGTGTTTACAAGCCAGCCAGTGTGCATGCATCTAAGGGTACATTCTATATTATCCATATTATCACTGTTTTTGGTGCTTGTTTCTGCAAAATAAGTCACCATGGGCCCCAAGAAAGCTTCTAGTGCCAACCCATCAAGACCAAGGGTGCTAATGACTATTGAAATTAAGGAAATGTGTGCAAAGTGGCTTGAAGTGCAAACCTTTTTTGATGAAAATCACCCTGACACAGCTACTGCAAGCCGTGTTGGCAACCTGTACACTGACAATGTTGTGAACCACTTTAGAAAAGTCATAAAGGAACGAGAGGTACAGGCCTCTATGGACAGATATGTTGTGCGACAGAAGTCCAGTGACTCTCAAGCTGGTCCTAGTGGCATTAAAAGAAGAAGGGAAGTAACCCCGGAAAAGGACTTGCTACCTCAAGTCCTAATGGAAGGGGATTCCCCTTCTAAACAGTAACAACTTCGACACTCTCCCCTCCTCCCATCCCATCAATCATCACCAGATCTTCATTAAAGGTAAGTGTCAATTATTCTATTGTGTTTATTCTATTGTTATTATTGTTATTGTAATTATTCTATTGCATTAAACTTAATATTTCATGTGGTAACAGTTTTTTTTTTCATACTTTTGGGTGTCTTGCACGGATAAATTTGATTTCCATTATTTCTTATGGGGAAAATTGATTCGCTTTCCGATAATTTTGGTTTACGATGAGCTCTCTGGAACGGATTAATATTGTGAACCGGGGGTCCACTGTACATGTATCATGTTTATTTTTTCCCTGTAATCTACCGAGTCCATAAGTATTATGGACAAGATAGATTATACGGGAAAAGTAACATATTATTAGAAGACAGGGGTACTGACGTGTCCCTTAACCCTTTGACTGTCGCGGCCGTATATATACGTCTTACGAGGTACCGTGTTTGACGTATATACACTCATAAATTTTAGCGGCTTCAAATCAAGAAGGAGAAAGCTGGTAGGCCCACATGTGAGAGAATGGGTCTGTGTGGTCAGTGTGCACCATATAAAAAAAATCCTGGAGCACACAGTGCATAATGAGAAAAAAAAAAACTCCGACCGTTTTTTTTAATTAAAATGCCGACTTTGTGGTCTATTTTCGTATAGTATTTATAGTTGTATTCTTGTTTTCTTGGTCTCATTTGATAGAATAGAAAATATATTATAGAAAAAGAGATGATTTTGATTGATTTTACTATAAAAAGAACCTGGAAATGTAGCTCAAAGTAGGGGAAATGTTTGATTTTTGCTGATGTTGAAAAGTAAACAAATGATGTCATTGCCCAATAAATGTCCAACTAGCCATTCTAATATGCAGTCATGTATGGGTTGATGTTATTTATACAATTATTACAGTATTGCAGTAGTCTGCATAATAGTAAATCTTTTACACAAATAACCCGCACATAAAAGAGAGAAGCTTCCGACGAAGTTTCGGTCCGACTTGGACCATTTACAAAGTCACACTGTGACTTTGTAAATGGTCCAAGTGGGACCGAAACGTCGTCGTAAGCTTCTCTCTTCTATGTGCGGGTTATTTGTGTATCGTTCCAGTCACGGTACTGTGCCTTTTTTTATTAGTTAGCAAATCTTCTATTTTTTGTTTGAATAAAAATTCAAAATAGAAAGCAAGAGTAATATCAGAGGGGCCTGGAGACGTGACTGATGAACAAAGAAAATGTTATTTTAGAGCCAGGAATGTCTGCATTGTTCATTCTGGACCTTATTTTGAAATTGTCATATTTTTTAATTTTTGTGAAATTGGCCAAATTGCAAATTTCTGACCACGTTATTGGGTAGTTGAAATTGGTAAATGGGCAGTTTCTTGTACTCAATTGATAGAAAAAATGGAGTTCTAAAGAAATAGCTATGAGCTTTGTCAACTGGAACAATGTAATTAGCCGAAAATAGGGCTCAAAGTGGGCGAAATCGCAGATTTGTAAATATTGCCAAGGTCGTTAACTTCGCAAAAGCGTAATTCCGTCAGTTTTCCATTAAATTTCGTTTTTTTGGCGTCCTTATAATCGGGAAAAGATTCTCTATCATTTCATAAGAAAAAATAATTTTTTTTTTTTTTAAATTTTGCGACACCAGGAGACACCTCAGGATTGGGGGTTGCGACAGTCAAGGGGTTAACATGGCGATGGAAGATGCCTAATTCTTCTCATACACAATATCTGGTCAACGAATCTGTCATCTTCAGTAACATGTAATGCTTTTTCATGACATCCTATATTCCATTGCCGATGATCCCCTTTTCAGATTAATCAGAGAATTCACATTTCTCTCAATTATTATTATAATCAAAAAAGAAGCGCTAAGCCACAAGGAACATTTCTCTCAAGTCTTTTGGCGAGTATGCAGTAAAACTTACAAACCTCATCAAACGACATTTTTTCCTGTAGTAGGATCTCAAGAGCGACTTTCAGAGTGTGAGGGCAGCTTTCAGAGTCTTGAATCTTTACTTTCTTGAATATTACCTTCATTATTTTTAACAATTCTTCATTGATACTCGTCATCTTGTTGTGAATTACCATGTATTGCTCTCCCCCAGTGCCTTGGCATGCACTAATACCTGTAGTAATGACAATGTCTGGTCTTACACTGGCCCTCGGCTCTGCCTCCTGGGAACCTTCACTCTGAGTTTTCGGGAACCTTCACTCTGAGTTTTCGGGAACCTTCACTCTGAGTTTTCAGGAACCTTCACTCTGAGTTTTCGGGAACCTTCACTCTGAGTTTTCGGGAACCTTCACTCTGAGTTTTCGGGAACCTTCACTCTGAGTTTTCATATTTATGGCCACAGCTTCATGTCTCACCACTTGTTCAACCTGAAGTTCCTTCATAACAGCTCGGTAATTTCGAAAACATGAGAAAGCACTTAAAAATGTGAGTGTTCTGGTGATAAATGACAGTAATCAATGATAAAATGAAAACAAAAGTCTTTATTTCTTTAAAAACATACACGATAGTTACAGCGCTTAGGTTTACAGAAAGTCTGGTTACAGTTTTGATACAAATACAGTTTAATATGTAATGTAAGTGGTCTGTTTCACAAAATGTCAGGTCACAGCAGGTTCTGATAACTGACTAGTGCTAATCTGGGTCAGTTCACACAGGTAAACAAATATCACTGAAGAAGTGTCAGGTGATCTTCTTGGATCTCTGATACTGGTGAGGTAAGCCTAGTCTTTGTGGAAAGCACACATAGTGTGCCCCCGTGGAAGGTGACCCCAGAGTTAAATGACGAGGTATGGAGAACAATAAAACTCAGGGAGATGACTGAGAGAGACTATTTGGAGAGAGATGGACCTAAGTGCAGAAGCTCTTGACAGCTGTGTGTGTGTGTGTGTCGGGTCAGCATAGGGTGGAGTCCTGGTCAGCAGGTCTGTGACTTAAGAGAGAGTACAAGTCCGTGTTTACACAAATAACCCGCATATAGGAGAGAGGAGCTTACGACGACGTTTCAGTCCAACTTTAACCATTTGCTTTGTCCAACATTTCAATAATTATTTGTAAAAATTCTACACAATTCTACCTAATATGCAATAACGTATATTAAAATGTACTGCTCCATAACCTGTGTCAGTTTAGAGTAAGAATTAGGATTAGTCTGCCCAAAATGCCTAGGCATGCTAGAGGCCTTCCTTGTACAGTAATTAATATTTTAAAATACAGTGGAACCCCGAGTTTCGAGCTTTCTTTGCTTCAAAAGGCTGTTCGAGTGCCGTTACCGAATGAATTTATTCTCATAAGGGACACCCTGCCTTGGTGGGAATCGGCCAGTGTGATAATAATAAAATAATAAAATAATAATAAAATAAATAAAGCTTTTGATACAGTTGACCATGACTTGCTCCACGTAAAATTGTCACACTATGGTATAAGAGGGCACTCCCTCAACTACCTCAAGTCATACCTCAGCAACAGAAGCCAATATGTGTACGCAAATGGGGCAAACTCTTCTGCACAACCAATTACAGTTGGTGTAAATAACAAAAAGGCACAATACCGTGACTGGAACGATACACAAATAATCCGCACATAAAAGACAGAAGCTTACGACGACGTTTCGGTCCGACTTGGACCATTGACAAAGTCAATGGTCCAAGTCGGACCGAAACGTCGTCGTAAGCTTCTGTCTTTTATGTGCGGGTTATTTGTGTACAGTTGGTGTCCTACAGGGAAGTGTCCTTGGCCCTCTTCTCTTTCTCCTATACATAAATGACCTACCAAATGCTTCGCAATTACTCAAACCCACACTATTTGCAGATGACACTACATACGTCTTCTCTCACCCGAGCCCAGTCACGCTAGCCAATACTGTAAATACCGAATTACAGAAAATATCTATCTGGATGAGGACTAACAAACTTACACTAAACATTGACAAAACCTACTTCATTCAGTTTGGTAACAGAGCTACAGATGTACCTCTTAACATAACGATAAACAGATCACCTATCACAAAGTTAACAGAGGGAAAATTCTTAGGAATTCACCTTGATAATAGACTCAAATTTCATACACATATACAACAAATTTCTAAGAAAATTTCCAAGACTGTAGGCATACTATCGAAGATACGGTACTATGCTCCACAGTCAGCCCTCCTGGCCCTATATCACTCTCTTATTTACCCCTATCTCACCTATGGAATTTGTGCATGGGGCTCAACAACAATTAACCATCTCAGACCACTAATTACCCAACAAAAGGCTGCAGTTAGAATGATAACAAATTCTCACTACAGGCAGCACACTCCACCAATATTCAATACACTAAACCTACTCACCATACAAAACATCCATACTTATTACTGCACTTATTACATACATAGAACACTTAACTCTGATATTAACCCTCCCCTCAAACATCTCCTTGCCAACCTCAACAGAACACATGACCATAACACAAGGCACAGATCACTCTTTGATGTTCCTCGTGTTCATCTCACACTATGCAAAAACTCAATGCACATAAAAGGCCCTAAAATCTGGAATTCATTACCTGTAAATATAAAAGAAACACTACCTGTTTATAAATTCAAGTCTCTTCTCAAAGATCACTTACTCACTAAAACCCAATCTAACTTTATTATTTTTTAAATACACTACCTAACAGAATACTCCATATGACTGAATGTACAACAATGCAAGCAACCATATGACCTGTCTTTGTAATACTCACTTGTGCTTTATAGTTATCTGTTTACATTAATATTTTATCACTGATTTCATCATTGCTTAGTTAATCTTAAGTTAATTTTAAGCCAGCCCGTAATGCTATGCATAGTATAAGTGGCTTTGGCATACTGCTCTTATCTGTATTTTTTTGTACCTCTGTATGTGTGCTCAAATTGTAAATAAATAAATAAATAAATAAATAAATAAATAAATAAATGTAAATTAGATTAGTCTGTTTCAGACCCCCAAATATACACTTAAAAAGCACTTACAATAATACACTTAAATAACTGGTCAAGTTGGGAGCAGTTCAAAACTCAGGGTTCCACTGTACGTATGTTGGTGAAGGGCTCTTGATTTAGGGAATTGAATCTGTGCTCCAGTTCCCCGAATTAAGCCTGAATGCCTTCCACATCCCCCCCCAGGCGCTGTATAATCCTCCGGGTTTAGCGCTTCCCCCTTGATTATAATAATAATAATCCACTGTATGTAAATCACACATTGTTAGCTTTGCAAGGAAATAAACATTTTCATTTTCAAAAATATGTATGTATATACAGTGGACCCCCGCATAACGATCACCTCCGAATGCGACCAATTATGTAAGTGTATTTATGTAAGTGCGTTTGTACGTGTATGTTTGGGGGTCTGAAATGGACTAATCTAATTCACAATATTCCTTATGGGAACAAATTCGGTCAATACTGGCACCCGAACATACTTCAGGAATGAAATAATATCGTAAACCGGGGGTCCACTGTAATTCAACCTGTCGTGTGTCACCATGTCTTGCTTAGCTTCGGTATTTGGGAGTACATATACTAGTTATTGTTCCGATGTAGTTTTACAGCTAAAGACTCTAGATGTCTTGTTATTGTCAAGGGAACGACGAACAGTGACAATTACCAGGCAATCCTGGCAACTTATTTGCTTCCCACTGTGGACAGAGACTTTCCTGATGGAGAAGGCATTTTCCAGCAGTATCTTGCTCCATGCCACACTTCCAGAAAAATGCTGATATTCTATGAAAAGAGTGGGCTAAGCATTCTAAATTGGCCTGGCAAGTCTCCTGACCTCAACCCAATTGAGAATCTATGGGCAATAAATAAGTACAGGATCAAAAAACAGGATTGTTCAGCTGCGAAGTTAATTGCTGCTGTTATTAGAACCTGATACCATGATGGAGGACTTACCAAAATGTGTTCAATACTGGTCGATTCTTTGCCAAAGCATCACAAGCCACAATATCATAACTGGAACAATTCACAAATAATACACACTTTAGAGGACCCTAATGGAAATAAGTCACTTTGTCTAACTTTTTTGGGTTATCCTCAGTGAGCTACACATATGCTACGTATGATAATTTATGTAACTGTATTTATGTGTACCTGTACCTGAATAAACTTACTTATAAAAAAATTTTGATGTTTTGGTCTGTCGTAAACTATTATCCATGGTCCTAATCTCTGGTCATTTGATAAAGGTTTAGGCGAGACCTTTATCTGATAATGAACATACAAAGTTTATTCCTAATTACAAAGTTCGCAACAAAGCGCTAAGTCTGTTCATTACTACACTTTGGTCAAACAAGTGATTTTCTTTCACTACAGCCTCTCCTCACTTAACGATGCTGTTCCACTCCTATGAGTAGGTCGATAAGCGAATTGGTCATTAAGTGAGGAGCATATTGTACTAGTAGCCAGCAGTAACAGCCTGGTTGATCAGGCCCTGTTCCACCATGAGACCTGGTCACAGACCGGGCCATGGGGGCGTTGACCCCCAGAACTCTCTCCAGGTAAACTCCAGTAGTGGGTTTGTGTCAGCCATCTTTACATATTTTATGCCACCTTTGCACCATTTATAATATTTCTGGTACATTTTTAAATGTTTATACAGTAGTGTACTGTTTTTATTATTATTATTATCACACTGGCCGATTCCCACCAAGGCAGGGTGGCCCGAAAAAGAAAAACTTTCACCATCATTCACTCCATCACTGTCTTGCCAGAAGGGTGCTTTACACTACAGTTTTTAAACTGCAACATTTACACTGTATATTGTAATAAACAGAATAGAGGAAATCAGCTCTAATATACATTATTTAGGTTTGCATACTGGTCAGAGAGCCTGTCGTAAGTCCAGGTCGTCGGTAAACGGATACGTCACTAAGTGAGGAGAGTCTGTATATGCATGTAAAAACAGAACAGAATTATTTTTACCTTCATGGTGTTTTCCAACGTTTTGTAACAAAAGTTTGGATATCAAGTTCGCTCTTACTACTGAGCTCGTATCTCACATAATACCTACGAAATTAATAAGCCTAATTCGTTTTGTCAAAAGTGGCCTCCAACAACCAGTGACAAAATAAACAAAAGCAAGATTTTTATTTTATATTTCCTCAGATGTTTCATCAAGTGAGACAAAAGCCATGAAACCAGTAGAAAAATTAGCAGCGTTGTACCGAGGGTTTTCTACTATGTCTTTACATCTAGCAAAATTTCCTGATTCGTGGTTTCATCGTAAAATATAAATGGGCTCTGAATTACACTACTGTTTTGAGGTGAAGCCAGAAGCTGAGAACATGAAGAACCATCCACTGTCTCTTGCTTCTTCACAACGTCTTCATTCTTAATGTTAATAATATTTTCCATCAATTTTTCACAGGGCAAATTACTTGCCATATCTGAAACTACTGCTTTATCCTGAACACATCTACTACACACGAGAGGCTCTGCTTTAAGACGGTCTGCTGATAAAGTGGTTTTCAATTCAGTAGGTGTGAATATTTTGGTAAGTTTAGATCTTTGAAGAGTGGCTGTCGTGCAGTAAAAGTTCAGAGGAAATTGGGTTCAACACCTGCAAATGGTAGAGGGTTAGCAATTACAGGTTCCATTATATTTAGTACAGGTTCACTAACAGTTTGTTGTTGATGCTTATATGGCAGCAGAATCTGAGGTGAAAACTCAAATGTTTTGGTATTGGAATGTAAGCATGTTACCCACATGCCAGGGACAAGGAAATTTACTGAAGCTGGCACTGAATTTGACCCCTGATCATGGTTAATATTTTCAAGGACAACAGACATGTTAAATGGAACAAGGCCGCTCTTCTTGAAGGCGTCCATGGCAACGTTCCCCGTCATTTTATTCCAAGCATCGAGAAATATTACAGGAAAATATTTCAGTGTGAGGTGGTCCTTGCCAATATAGTTTTCAAAGATTTTTAAACTTCTATCATAGTGGAAGTGAAATTTGTTTACCATTCCCAAGAAAGGGTCCATAATGTTAAGTGGACTGTGATAATGAGAAAACAGTATTATGTTTTCTTCCTGGCAGAAGGTGGTGGCTGCCAGGCTTGCATGACACGGATGACCATGGAGGAACAGCAATACTGGTTTCTCAATATTATTTTCTAAAAGTTCAGCATTGAAAAGCCGTAACCATGTAACAAACAGTAAGGGATCTAACTGCCCATCTGCAGTAGCACCAATATGAAACTGCGACTGGTCGATAAATTCCTGATCTGACCATACTGGCATA
>NC_091389.1:6914546-6984546 GCF_038502225.1 Cherax quadricarinatus | reverse complement strand
ACATTCATGACCTCTCCTTAGTCTTCAGCCACACCAACGGTGGCCTGGTGGCTAAAGCTCCCGCTTCACACACGGAGGGCCCGGGTTCGATTCCCGGCGGGTGGAAATTCCGACACGTTTCCTTACACCTATTGTCCTGTTCACCTAGCAGCAAATAGGTACCTGGGTGTTAGTGGACTGGTGTGGGTCGCATCCTGGGGGACAAGATTAAGGACCACAATGGAAATAAGTTAGACAGTCCTCGATGACGCACTGACTTTCTTGGGTTATCCTGGGTGGCTAACCCTCCGGGGTTAAAAATCCGAACGAAATCTTATCTTATCTTATCTTACTAGCAGGATGCTAGACACCTCGCCTTTCACCACACCAGTAGCAGCCAGCTCGGTACACAATTTTACAAACCTGGCAGTCTTCAAGCTGGCACTGGACAAGCACCTCAAGTCGGTACCTGACCAGCCGGGCTGTGGTTCGTACGTTGGATTGCGTGCAGCCAGCAGCAACGGCCTGGTTGATCAGGCTCTGATCCACCATGAGGCATGGTCACAGACCGGGCCACGGGGGCATTGACCCCTGGAACTCTCTCCAGGTAAACAAACACCTGATTCACCTCGGCCCAGACTTCTACACCTACATCCACCAGGGCCAAGGCAAACCTGACACCATTCTGGCTAACCGAGCAAGCTCCATTTTCAACACTACATCTGGTCCTATTACAGGTTCTGATCACATCCCAGTCATCCTACATACCTCCTCCAATCCTATTCTCATCCCAACCACACCTTTCTCCTACAAGAACGCTAACTAGGAAGCCTTCAAACAACACAGATAATACTAGCCTCACCTATGACAAGACCCATCTCTAACACTGACAATCAACTTGGTCTCATCCAGGACACCATTACACAATCAGCCAACACAGCAATACCAAAGAAAGCACACCGCTCGATACTTTTTCCAAACCCTTTATCAGAACAAGAAGACTAATTATTTGCTTCCACAACCGCGTGCTACCGTCCACAGGATGGATATGCTCTCGCTCTACCGTCCACAGGATGGATATGCTCTCGCGCTACCGTCCACAGGATGGATATGCTCTCGCGCTACCGTCCACAGGATGGATATGCTCTCGCGCTACCGTCCACAGTCCACAGGATGGATATGCTCTCGCGCTACCGTCCACAGGATGGATATGCTCTCGCGCTACCGTCCACAGGATGGATATGCTCTCGCGCTACCGTCCACAGGATGGATATGCTCTCGCGCTACCGTCCACAGGATGGATATGCTCTCGCGCTACCGTCCACAGGATGGATATGCTCTCGCGCTACCGTCCACAGGATGGATATGCTCTCGCTCTACCGTCCACAGGATGGATATGCTCTCGCGCTACCGTCCACAGGATGGATATGCTCTCGCGCTACCGTCCACAGGATGGATATGCTCTCGCTCTACCGTCTACCGTCCACAGGATGGATATGCTCTCGCGCTACCGTCCACAGGATGGATATGCTCTCGCGCTACCGTCCACAGGATGGATATGCTCTCGCGCTACCGTCCACAGGATGGATATGCTCTCGCGCTACCGTCCACAGGATGGATATGCTCTCGCTCTACCGTCCACAGGATGGATATGCTCTCGCGCTACCGTCCACAGGATGGATATGCTCTCGCGCTACCGTCCACAGGATGGATATGCTCTCGCGCTACCGTCCACAGGATGGATATGCTCTCGCGCTACCGTCCACAGGATGGATATGCTCTCGCGCTACCGTCCACAGGATGGATATGCTCTCGCTCTACCGTCCACAGGATGGATATGCTCTCGCGCTACCGTCCACAGGATGGATATGCTCTCGCGCTACCGTCCACAGGATGGATATGCTCTCGCGCTACCGTCCACAGGATGGATATGCTCTCGCGCTACCGTCCACAGGATGGATATGCTCTCGCGCTACCGTCCACAGGATGGATATGGGGTTTACAAGAAACTAGCCACTTCGGTGGCAAAATCTAATCTTTAGAGCGCACACAGATTTAATCAAATCCGATTACATCTCTCATACCTCAGAATCATCATTCTACACAGCCTAGACCAAGAATGCAACATCCACTGGTCACAGCTCATCCTACAAGCATTCACATTGCTAAACTCACAAACTAGTATTTAGTCACTTAGCCATAATACCAACTTACCTCATAATTTTGTAATATTTTAAACTTAAGATTTAATTTAAGTCTGCCCGAAATGCCTAGCCATGCTAGTTGTTCTAGTGGTACACTCTGTAATTATTATTTTACTACATGTAAACCACACAATAACCAAATTCTGTAAACTCAGCATTGCAATCCTTATAGAGAATAAACTTTGAAGCGCATTACAGACCCCAAATCCTTCTGGAACTTCATTAAGAAAATCAGAGGCACTGCTCTCATCAATAAATTCAAACATCTCCCACAACATCACACATCACAGACCCGCAGGCAGCAATTAACATCTTCAAACATCTGGGAGAACACCTTTCTTACCCACCTCACCCTAACACTATTCAACACGTACAACACACAGAACACTAGACACACACGAAACACCGGACAGTCATATCCACCTGGACTCTCACCTTCACACAGGAATTCGACACACCTTTTACCAACACAGACAAAGCTCTCCTCAGACACCTTCCCCCCGAAGGCCCCTGGTGCCTCTGGCCAAAACCATATCTCATATGGTTTATTTGCAATCGTGTCATTACGATTTCTTGAGTCATATCTCAAAACACCTTCCAGACTCCATCACTGCCTACACAAACATTCTCAATGCTTCCCTCGCTTCTAGATATACTTCTCTTCCCTCTTCAAAGCTGCTACTGCTATCCTCCTTCCTAAACCCAATATAGACCACTCTGACCCTAAAAACTATCGCCCTATCAGCCTCCTCGAAACTCAATAACCTTCGCCTTTTCCTCAACTTTTCCTCACTGATGGCCAGTTTGGCTTCAGAACACACAGATCCACACAGGATGCCATTAACATCATTTTCAACTACATCCACATAAACACAAAACAAAGAAACAGGACAGTCCTGGTTGCAAAAGACGTCGAGAAAGCTTTGACACTGTCTGGCACGAAGGGCTCAAGTACAAACTCTGCACTAACTTTAACCTGCCTCTCACTACTCGTAAACTCCTCTGCAACTTCCTAGACGGCCGTACCATGAGAATCAAATTCCAAGGCTGTTACTCTGACTACTTCACACTAAATGCTGGAGTACCCCAGGGATCTGTCCTCTCCCCTACCCTCTACATTTTATACACTAACGACACTCCAACACCTGTATACCACAACTCCATCACACTAGCCTATGCAGACGACATTACACAACTTATCACTCACTCCAGAATAGATACACACAAAAAATGAGATCGACAGGATAACCTGGGAACAAAAATGGAGGATTAAAGTTAAGAAACATGTGTAACATCTGGGTATCTTTATTGTAGATGTTTCACCATCCAGTGACTTTATCAATACAGATTCTAGGACATAATTAGAAGACAGTAGAACTATATACAAAAGATGAGGTAATCAGTCCCTCAACCTTGGAGTTAGTGTTCACAGCATCGTGGTGGAGGAGAATCTGGAGCAAAGGTAAGAAGACTGGCGGTTATATAGGCGTCAGTGGATATGCACCATCAGCTTGCTCGAAGTACTGGGAAAGATCTATGAAAGAATCGAACTCACGCCTACGTAGACATCTTGAAACAAAATCACTCCTATATGATGGTCAATTTGGCTTCAGATCAAACCGCTCCACTCAAGACGCACTCAACTTAATTCTAAACTACATCCATATAAACCAAAACCAGGGGAAAAGGACAGCCCTAGTAGCCAAAGATGTTGAAAAAGCTTTTGACAGAGTGGCACAACGGCTTAAAGTTTAAGTTCTGTTCCAACTTCGACCTCCCTCGGACTATCTGCAAACTAATCTGTAACTTCCTAGATGGTAGGACTATGAGGATAAAGTTCCAAGGATGCTTTTCTCAGCACTTCCCACTACATGCTTGAGTTCCACAGGGCTCAATCCTTTCCCCCACCCTCTACAGTACTACACCTGGAGTTTACCTGGAGAGAGTTCCGGGGGTCAACGCCCCCGCGGCCCGGTCTGTGACCAGGCCTCCTGGTGGATCAGAGCCTGATCAACCAGGCTGTTGCTGCTGGCTGCACGCAAACCAACGTACGAGCCACAGCCCGGCTGATCAGGAACTGACTTTAGGTGCTTGTCCAGTGCCAGCTTGAAGACTGCCAGGGGTCTGTTGGTAATCCCCCTTATGTGTGCTGGGAGGCAGTTGAACAGTCTCGGGCCCCTGACACTTATTGTATGGTCTCTTAACGTGCTAGTGACACCCCTGCTTTTCATTGGGGGGATGGTGCATCGTCTGCCAAGTCTTTTGCTTTCGTAGTGAGTGATTTTCGTGTGCAAGTTCGGTACTAGTCCCTATAGGATTTTCCAGGTGTATATAATCATGTATCTCTCCCTCCTGCGTTCCAGGGAATACAGGTTTAGGAACCTCAAGCGCTCCCAGTAATTGAGGTGTTTTATCTCCGTTATGCGCGCCGTGAAAGTTCTCTGTACATTTTCTAGGTCGGCAATTTCATCTGCCTTGAAAGGTGCTGTTAGTGTGCAGCAATATTCCAGCCTAGATAGAACAAGTGACCTGAAGAGTGTCATCATGGGCTTGGCCTCCCTAGTTTTGAAGGTTCTCATTATCCATCCTGTCATTTTTCTAGCAGATGCGATTGATACAATGTTATGGTCCTTGAAGGTGAGATCCTCCGACATGATCACTCCCAGGTCTTTGACGTTGGTGTTTCGCTCTATTTTGTGGCCAGAATTTGTTTTGTACTCTGATGAAGATTTAATTTCCTCATGTTTACCATATCTGAGTAATTGAAATTTCTCATCGTTGAACTTCATATTGTTTTCTGCAGCCCACTGAAAGATTTGGTTGATGTCCGCCTGGAGCTTTGCAGTGTCTGCAATGGAAGACACTGTCATGCAGATTCGGGTGTCATCTGCAAAGGAAGACACGGTGCTGTGGCTGACATCCTTGTCTATGTCGGATATGAGGATGAGGAACAAGATGGGAGCGAGTACTGTGCCTTGTGGAAAAGAGCTTTTCACCGTAGCTGCCTCGGACTTTACTCTGTTGACTACTACTCTCTGTGTTCTGTTAGTGAGGAAATTATAGATCCATCGACCGACTTTTCCTGTTATTCCTTTAGCACGCATTTTGTGCGCTATTACGCCATGGTCACACTTGTCGAAGGCTTTTGCAAAGTCTGTATATATTACATCTGCATTCTTTTTGTCTTCTAGTGCATTTAGGACCTTGTTGTAGTGATCCAATAGTTGAGACAGACAGGAGCGACCTGTTCTAAACCCATGTTGCCCTGGGTTGTGTAACTGATGGGTTTCTAGATGGGTGGTGATCTTGCTTCTTAGGACCCTTTCAAAGATTTTTATGATATGGGATGTTAGTGCTATTGGTCTGTAGTTCTTTGCTGTTGCTTTACTGCCCCCTTTGTGGAGTGGGGCTATGTCTGTTGTTTTTAGTAACTGAGGGACGACCCCCGTGTCCATGCTCCCTCTCCATAGGATGGAAAAGGCTCGTGATAGGGGCTTCTTGCAGTTCTTGATGAACACAGAGTTCCATGAGTCTGGCCCTGGGGCAGAGTGCATGGGCATGTCATTTATCGCCTGTTCGAAGTCATTTGGCGTCAGGATAACATCGGATAGGCTTGTGTTAATCAAATTTTGTGGCTCTCTCATAAAAAATTCATTTTGATCTTCGACTCTCAGTCTGGTTAGCGGCTTGGTAAAAACTGAGTCATATTGGGACTTGAGTAGCTCACTCATTTCCTTGCTGTCATCTGTGTAGGACCCATCTTGTTTAAGTAGGGGCCCAATACTGGACGTTGTTCTCGATTTTGATTTGGCATAGGAGAAGAAATACTTTGGGTTTCTTTCGATTTCATTTATGGCTTTTAGTTCTTCCCGCCAATGACATGCCAATGACATTCCAACACCAGTTTGACTCCACCATCACTCTTGCGTACGCAGATGACATCACTCAACTCGCCACCCACGGACAAATAACCACACTAGCCCGCAGAACACAAGACGAAGTAGACCAGATTACACACTGGGAACAGAAATGGAGAATTAAAATCAACCCTGCAAAATCCAAGATCACATACTTCCACTACAGGAAACGCGAACCACCACCTCCAGTAGTACTCAGGATAGCTGACACCCACACAAACATCCCTGTCCCGCGGACAACCAACGTCTTAGGGGTTAATCTAGACTACAACCTGCGAATACACAGACACATCAACCAGAAGCACGCCATTGCAACCAAGGCCCTGCCGGGGCTATCCAAACTATGGCATGCCTCCACACAAACAAAACTACATCTATACAAAGCCCTCATTCATCCACTAATAACGTATTGCTCACTAGCCTTCTCCCTAGCGGCTGTGACAAACCGATTAAAACTACAATGCATCCAGAACAAAGCTGTGGAAAATACTGTATATATTTTCCAGAAATTCAGTATTTATATGTAAATAGATGGCCATACTGTATTTAATAATATTTATGTCATAGAAAACGGAAAGCCTGCATCTGGGCAGGAGACTCGCCATCTTGGTTTTGAATTGGATACAACGTTAGTGTAATGGGAAGGAATTTTCGTGCTCTAGAGGTTAAAATTGGGCTGACACCTCTCAAATAGGAGGCGAAATTGTTGGACATGCATTCCTGCATAACTTGAGATATCAGACGACTGGACAAGACAGCTCCAGGAACCTCAGATAAGCTCTCTAGATTTGTGTATAATTCTGGCCAGTGTTTTCATAAATTTAGTTAGTGAGGTTTTTCTGAGTATGATACAACTTAATATCCAGTCAAATTGGTGAGTGATATTAAGATATATTTTCCTTCTGTTATGTATAAGTGAATTTATATATAATAATTTTTTAGTATACAGTCCACAAATTTATATATTTACCAGAATTCCTGGTGTATGTATAATTCATTTAATTAATAGGTCCAGAGCAACTTGTGGATATGACAGTGGTAGGTATCGAAGGGGGACATTTTTGCGACCTAGGTGTCCCAAATTCCTACTTGTCTAACTGATAAATAATAATTATCTTTGTTCATTTACTGTTATGTACATAATTATACATACAGATAAATGCAATTTTCCACAAAAGTCTTACGCTGGGTGTTCGACACTTGCTAGGATGAATTCCTCACAAGTGTGTCCATCCACGCCCGTGCGAACATCCCTGTTCTAAACGTGTACTGGAAACTGTTTAGTGACAAACAAACAGACTAGACTCACGAAATCGTAATGACACGATTGCAAACAAATCATACCACGGGCGGGATTTGAACCCGCGGTCAGAGAGTCTCAAAACTCCAGACCATCACGTTAGCCACTAGACCAGCTAGCCACAATAAGATTCGTCCAACTAGGTATATTTCTACACCATAGGAAGGTTAGCATAGGCGACGGTCTGGAGTTTTGAGACTCTGACCGCGGGTTCAAATCCCGCCCGTGGTATGGTTAGACAGACTAGAGACCCGACATGACTACCGGACCTCATACTTAGACGACGAAATACGCAGACCAGCACACACACACAACCTCTTCTACTCTACTAGCTCCTGACCCAATTCCTTTATACAAATAACCCTTCTGAAATCATAACTCACTGACCTGTAATTCACAGGTGGGGACCTTAAATATTGCCCTTGTACCTGCGATCCACGCTTTGCCCCCCCCGTCTAACCCCCCCCCCAGTTTCGAAGACGCACACGACCTCCTGAATCACCATCAGCTCAGCTACTGGGTTAAGCCCTGGTTCTTTCCCCCATACTAAGAAACCTTCCTCTAACCAACCTACTCTTCCCCTATCTCCACTTCCCCATTCACCCCTTCTTGAGGTCTTACCTAGAATATATCGTATCGTATCGTAAGGACGTGTAGCAGACGAGGGCATAGTCAGTGGTAGGTGGGATTCCCCAGTGGAAGTAGGTCCTACCCGAAGGGATGGGTTAGTTGCAGCAGCCGTGAAGATCTTGTAGATGTCCTCTGAACCAAGATTCCATGATGTTGCAGTGTCTGACAAGTTGTGTAAGAAAGGTATAAAATACTGACAATGTGAAAGTTAAGACACATGTGACTATTGTAGATGAATGGTGACTATGTCCTATGTGTCCTATGTGACTGTCCTTGTCTGCTACCCGTCCCTATCCACTGACGCCTATATAACCGCCAGTCTTCTTGCCTTTGCTCCAGATTCTCCTCCACCACGATGCTGTGAACACTAACTCCAAGGTTGAGGGACCGATTACCTCATCTTTTGTATATAGTTATGTCTTCCAATAATGTCCTAGAATCTGTATTGATAAAGCCACTGGATGGCGAAACGTCTACAATAAAGATATCCAGATGTTGCACATGTGTCTTAACTTTCAAATTGTCAGTATTTTTATACCTTTCTTGCAAAAAAATGAAGGATCAAATCCAATGCTACAAAATCCAGTATTACTTATTTCAACTACAATAAACGTGTAAAGTAAAAGGACACAAGTGCAACTAATGGGACATTTTATTGTGGCAACGTTTCGCCCTCCAGGAGCTTTGTCAAGCTGTTACAAACAGTACATGGACACAGAGGGTATATATAGGCTCAGAGTGAGGTGCAATACTAGTGGTAGTAGTAGTAGTAGTAGTAGTAGTAGTGTGTTGAAGAATTGAGACACTTATGCAACATATGGGAATCTTTATTGAAGAAACGTTTCGCCACACAGTGGCTTCATCAGTCCATACAAAGGATAAACTTCAAGAACAGGATTAGAATGAGGTAATCAGTCCCTCAACCTTGAGTAGATGTGTTCAGTCCATCAATCTTGAATAGAATACGGCATATGGGTGGAGAAGCAGCTTATAAACCGTATGGCAGGAGAGGTGCAGCAGTTGTAGGTGGTGTCACATTTGTCCAATGTGGAAGTAGGTCGTGACCAAGGTCGTGCCCAAGGTCGTGCCCAAGGTCGTGCCCAAGGGTTAGGTAAGAGAGGAATTGGGATCTTAATACGTACTTGGGAATTCTTCGCTTACCTAACCCCTTTAAAAACTCATTGTACTTAAAGGGCCCAGAATCTGGGGCCCCAGTTCCTGGACCCATTTTGTACCTTTGTAATGTTGAGGTACAGTTCCTGCACCCATTATGTACCTCTGTAATGTTGAGGTACAGTCCCTGCACCCATTATGTACCTCTGTAATGTTGAGGTACAGTTCCTGCACCCATTATGTACCTCTAGTGTTGAGGTACAGTCTCTGGACCCATTATGTACCTCTGTAATGTTGAGGTACAGTTCTTGCACCCATTATGTACCTCTGTAATGTTGAGGTGCAGTTCCTGGACCCATTATGTACCTCTAATGTTGAGATATAGTTTCTGGACCCATTATGTACCTCTGTAATGTTGAGGTACAGTCCCTGAACCCATTCTGTGCTTCTAATGTTGAGGTACAGTCCCTGGACCCATTTTGTGCCTCTAATGTTGAGACAGTCCCTGGACCCATTATGTACCTCTGTAATGTTGAGGTACAGTCCCTGGACCCATTATGTACCTCTGTAATGTTGAGGTACAGTCCCTGGACCCATTATGTACCTCTGTAATGTTGAGGTACAGTTCCTGGACCCATTATGTACCTCTGTAATGTTGAGGTACAGTCCCTGGACCCATTATGCACCTCTAATGTTGAGGTACAGTCCCTGGACCCATTATGCACCTCTAATGTTGAGGTATAGTTCCTGGACCCATTATGTACTTCTGTAATGTGACTACTGCCCCCAGGATGGGTCTGGGGTACATAACGATATTAAACTAACTAATCTGGAACTCTGTCAGAAATCTGCAGAACCACTGGTTCAGTATTTTTAAAACTCCAGTTAAAAAGACACCTTATTAACCTCTCCCAGCCTATCATAAACATGTAAAATGTATACAGGAATGTTCTCAATATCATGAACAGAGGTATAACTTTCTCATCAATGTATAATTACTCTCAATATCTGTATTCATCTCAGATGTTAATCACTCCATTGTGTCCAGGAGCCAGGAGCTGAGTCTCGACCCCTGCAACCAAAACTCTGTATTCATCTCAAATATAATGATACGATGGCAAACCATACCATGGGTGGGGTTAGAACCCAAGTCGGTCTGGAGTTTTATGCCTCTCTGGTCGCGGGTTCTAACCCCACTAGTGGTATTTACTCCAGTATCATTACTGATAACCAGGAAAATGAGTAACAATGAACATAAGAACACTGCAGAAGGCCTACTGGCCCATGCGAGGCAGGTCCAAGTCTCCTACTGGCTTAAGCCAATGCCCTAACCTAGTCAGGTCAGGTCACATTCACTAAAGGAGCACATCTGACCTAGTAACACAAGCTAGTCAGCTCTAACTCACCCCTAGAAATACTCGTGATAAATCACCTTACCTGATCAGAAGACTGGACCTGAAATGACTCTCCAGACGTCAACCCGCACGTGGTAACTTCCCCAAGAGTAGAAACTGCAGAAAATCAGACGCCAGGAAACAAGTTTAGCCTCAGCCCGCTAGATGGCAGTGCTGGTGGTAACACAATGATGCTTCCAGGTAGTCTGAAGACCCCCTCTCCCTTTTAAAGGGGTTCCCCCCCCTCACACTATGTTACTGTATTGTGTATACCTGGATAAACTTACTGATTATTATTAGAGGTATATCACAGGTAAGGGATATTTAAATATTGTTATTTTAAGTGTTTTATTAAACTAGTGAAGACAGTATACAGAGATGGTATGTCTGTGCCGCCATTATCCATGGTTACTGGTATAGTTCTTTCCTGCCATGATCCTTCCTGCCATGATCCTTCCTGCCATGATCCTTCCTGCCATCATCCTTCCTGCCATCATCCTGCCATGATCTTGCCATAGTCCTTCCTGCCATGGTCCTTCCTGCCATGATCTTGCCATAGTCCTTCCTGCCATGATCCTGCCATCATCCTGCCATGATCCTTACTGCCATGATCCTTACTGCCATGATCCTTCCTGCCATGATCCTTCCATGATCTTGATATAGTCCTTAGTGCCATCATCCTGCCATGATCTTGCCATGGTCCTTCCTGCCATGATCCTTCCTGCCATGATCCTTCCCTTATCCTGCCATGGATCATACACATTCTTCAAGCCTTCTTCATTATGTTGATATATATATATATATATATATATATATATATATATATATATATATATATATATATATATATATATATATATATATATATATATATATATACAACTATCATTACTGGTACAGTGGTACAGTGGTACAGTGGTACAATGGTACAGTGGTACAGTGACTATGATGGGACAATTCAACTATGGCAAATAGGCAGGATAAATCCTGGGCAGGATAAATCTTAGGTAGGATAAGTCCTGTGCAAGATCAATCCTGGGCAGGATAAATCCTAGGTATGGTAAGTCCTGTGCAAGATCAATCCTGGGCAGGATAAATCCTAGGTAGGGTAAGTCCTGGGCAGGATCAATCCTGGGCAGGATAAATCCTAGGTAGGATAAGTCCTGTGCAAGATCAATCCTGGGCAGGATAAATCCTAGGTAGGGTAAGTCCTGTGCAAGATCAATCCTGGGCAGGATAAATCCTAGGTAGGATAAGTCCTGTGCAAGATCAATCCTGGGCAGGATAAATCCTAGGTAGGGTAAGTCCTGTGCAAGATCAATCCTGGGCAGGATAAATCCTAGGTAGGGTAAGTCCTGTGCAAGATCAATCCTGGGCAGGATAAATCCTAGGTAGGGTAAGTCCTGTGCAAGATCAATCCTGGGCAGGATAAATCCTAGGTAGGGTAAGTCCTGTGCAAGATCAATCCTGGGCAGGATAAATCCTAGGTAGGGTAAGTCCTGTGCAAGATCAATCCTGGGCAGGATAAATCCTAGGTAGGGTAAGTCCTGTGCAAGATCAATCCTGGGCAGGATAAATCCTAGGTAGGGTAAGTCCTGTGCAAGATCAATCCTGGGCAGGATAAATCCTAGGTAGGATAAGTCCTGTGCAAGATCAATCCTGGGCAGGATAAATCCTAGGTAGGGTAAGTCCTGTGCAAGATCAATCCTGGGCAGGATAAATCCTAGGTAGGATAAGTCCTGGGCAGGATCAATCCTGGGCAGGATAAACCCTAGTCAGGATAAATCCAGGACTCGGTAAATCTAGGTGAAGATCAATCCTAGGCAGGATTTAAACAATTACCTTGAAGCTGACGGTTACTTACCAATCAAAATCCCAAGGCAGGATAAATCCCAGGGCAGGATTTAAGCAGTTACCCTGGCAGCCATCTGGGATGTCTTAATTTTTAAAATCTCCCATTCTCTGAGGGATTTACCCATGTAATCCCAGACGAAGAGAGAGACCTCTCTGTTCATGGTGATCTGTTAACGGTAGAGGGGACATGATAACAGGGTTAGAAAACATGATAACAGGATTAGAAGACATGATAACAGGGTTAGAAGACATGATAGCAGGATTAGAAGACATGATAACAGGATTAGAGGAGATGATAACAGGATTAGAAGACATGATAACAGGATTAGAGGAGATGATAACAGGATTAGAAGACATGATAACAGGATTAGAGGAGATGATAACAGGATTAGAAGACATGATAACAGGATTAGAAGACATGATAACAGGATTAGAAGACATGATAACAGGATTAGAAGACATGATAACAGGATTAGAAGACATGATAACAGGATTAGAAGACATGATAGCAGGATTAGAAGACATGATAACAGGATTAGAGGAGATGATAACAGGATTAGAAGACATGATAACAGGATTAGAAGACATGATAACAGGATTAGAAGACATGATAACAGGATTAGAAGACATGATAACAGGATTAGAAGACATGATAACAGGATTAGAAGACATGATAACAGGATTAGAAGACATGATAACAGGATTAGAAGACATGATAACAGGATTAGAAGACATGATAACAGGATTAGAAGACATGATAGCAGGATTAGAAGACATGATAACAGGATTAGAAGACATGATAACAGGATTAGAAGACATGATAGCAGGCTTAGAAGACATGATAACAGGATTAGAAGACATGATAACAGGATTAGAAGACATGATAACAGGATTAGAAGACATGATAGCAGGCTTAGAAGACATGATAACAGGATTAGAAGACATGATAACAGGATTAGAGGAGATGATAACAGGATTAGAAGACATGATAACAGGATTAGAAGACATGATAACAGGATTAGAAGACATGATAACAGGATTAGAAGACATGATAACAGGATTAGAAGACATGATAGCAGGCTTAGAAGACATGATAACAGGACTAGAAGACATGATAACAGGATTAGAGGAGATGATAACAGGATTAGAAGACATGATAACAGGATTAGAAGACATGATAACAGGATTAGAAGACATGATAACAGGATTAGAAGACATGATAACAGGATTAGAAGACATGATAACAGGATTAGAAGACATGATAACACGATTAGAAGACATGATAACACGATTAGAAGACATGATAACAGGATTAGAAGACATGATATGGGTAGACATGATAACACGATTAGAAGACATGATAACAGGATTAGAAGACATGATAACAGGATTAGAAGACATGATAACAGGATTAGAAGACATGATAACAAGATTAGAAGACATGATAACAGGATTAGAAGACATGATAACACGATTAGAAGACATGATAACAGGATTAGAGGAGATGATAACAGGATTAGAAGACATGATAACAGGATTAGAAGACATGATAACACGATTAGAAGACATGATAACAGGATTAGAGGAGATGATAACAGGATTAGAAGACATGATAACAGGATTAGAAGACATGATAACAGGATTAGAAGACATGATAACACGATTAGAAGACATGATATGGGTAGACATGATAACAAGATTAGAAGACATGATAACAGGATTAGAAGACATGATATGGGTAAAATCGACATGATATGGGTAAAATAGACATCATTTGGGTAAAATAGACATATGGGTAAAATAGACACAAGAGGAAAACATGAAGAGACATGAAGAGACATGAAGAGACATGCGAAGAGACATGCGAAGAGACATAATAGTTAAAACCTACAATAATTTACCTTTGTTAATAACTCACAATATAACATTCCCATGGGTCACATACACGATCAGATTCTCGTTAAATTCTCATAATTCCCTAGTTAATTCCTTAGCATCTGACGACGTTTCCGTGAAAGGCCTCATTTTGTTTACTAGCTGTGAGATATACATTATATACAGCATCGGATTCTCCTTAGATTCCCAAAATTTCCCAGTTAATCATTTAGCGTCTGATGACGTTTCGACCTGAAAGGCCTGAAATTCTTTATGCAGCCTTCCTGTGGGTTATATACAAGGTGATAGATACTCACCTGGTATGCCTGGCAGTGATCATCACAACTGTGAGTGTTGTGCACCTGCGTGCACACGTCCACCACCTGTGCCACCTGGTCCGTCACCTGGAACAAGGCACCTCTCTTGTATTCTATAGTTACCCATTAAAACAATACCAGAGTTACCCATTAAAACAATACCAGAGTTACCCATTAAAACAATACCAGAGTTACCCATTAAAACAATACCAGAGTTACCCATTAAAACAATACCAGAGTTACCCATTAAAACAATACCAGAGTTACCCATTAAAACAATACCAGAGTTACCCATTAAAAAAAATAGCAGAGTTACCCATTAAAAGCAATAGCAAAGTTACCCATTAAAAACAATAGCAGAGTTACCCATTAAAAAAATAGAGTTACCCATTAAAAGCAATAGCAAAGTTACCCATTAAAAACAATAGCAGAGTTACCCATTAAAAACAATAGCAAAGTTACCCATTAAAAACAATAGCAGAGTTACCCATTAAAAGCAATAGCAAAGTTACCCATTAAAAACAATAGCAGAGTTACCCATTAGAAACAATAGCAGAGTTACCCATTAGAAACAATAGCAAAGTTACCTATTAAAAACAATAGCAGAGTTACCCATTAAAAGCAATAGCAGAGTTACCCATTAAAAACAATAGCAGAGTTACCCATTAAAAACAATAGCAGAGTTACCCATTAAAAACAATAGCAGAGTTACCCATTAAAAACAATAGCAGAGTTACCCATTAAAAACAATAGCAGAGTTACCCATTAAAAACAATAGCAGAGTTACCCATTAAAAACAATAGCAGAGTTACCCATTAAAAACAATAGCAGAGTTACTCACTGTCCAGGTGTCGTATTTATTACCCTCATTATAGTCACATGACATCTGTGGAGAATAATATACTGGTATAATATACTGGTATGATAATATACTATAACTATAATATACTACATGGACACCATGCCCAGCCCTTCTAGGGTAGGGTAGGTGCCTGAGCCCGAGCCTTTAGCTCATAAGACTGTCATTCCCATTAGCCCCCTTGGGGCGGGGATGGCAGACCAGAGAGGCCTAGCTTGTGGCTAGGCCTGGGGACAGTTGGTCCCAAAGATGAGGAGGTACTTGTGCCTCCTCCCATGGGAGACTTAGGTCTCAGACACTCCCTAAAGAGGGAGCCAAGGCCGGGCCACCACTTGGAAAAGGCCCGGGCCGGGAGAATACCGGAGAATATTTAATAATAATAATAATAATAATACTAGACTGATAACATACATGCATGATAGTACACTAGAGAGAGAGCAGAGACACTACGTGTACCACTAGCCAAAATCTTCAACATTTTACTTGAAACTGGGCAACTACCTGAAGTATGGAAGAAAGCAAATGTAGTTCCCATCTTTAAGATAGGAGACAGAAATGAAGCACTGAATTGCAGATCAGTGTCACTGACGTGTAGAGTATGCAAAGTCATGGAGAAGATTATCAGGAGGAGAGTGGTGGAGCACCTGGAACGGAACAAGATAAACGACAGACAGCATGGATTCATGGAAGGCAAATCCTGTGTCACAAACCTACTGGAGTTTTATGACAAGGTAACTGAAGTAAGAAATGAGAGGGAGGAGTGGGTTGACTGGATTTTCTTGGACTGCAAGAAGGCCTTCGACACAGTTCCTCACAAGAGATTAGTACAGAAGCTAGAGGAACAGGCACATATAACAGGAAGGGCACTGCAATGGATCAGAGAATACCTAACAGGGAGGCAACAGCGAGTCATGGTCTGTGATGAGGTATCACAGTGGGCGCCTGTGACGAGCGGGGTCCCACAGGGGTCAGTCCTGGGACCTGTGCTAGTCTTGGTATATGTGAACAACATGACAGGAGGGATAGACTCAGAACTGTCCCTGTTTGCAGATAATGTGAAGTTAATGAGGAGAATTAAATCAGACGTGGACCAGACAGGTCTACAAAGAGACCTGGACAGGCTGGATGCGTGGTCCAGCAACTGGCTCCTAGAATTTAACCCCGCCAAATGCAAAGTCATGAAGATTGGAGAAGGGCAAAGAAGACCGTGGACAGAGTATAGGCTAGGTGGCCAAAGGCTGCAAACTTTACTCAAGGAGAAAGATCTTGGAGTGAGTATAATACCGAGTATAATAACCAGATAACTGCTGCAGCATATGGGTGCCTGGCAAACCTGAGAATAGCATTCCGGTACCTCTGTAAGGAATCGTTCAAGACTTTATACACTGTGTACGTCAGGCCCATACTGGAGTACGCAGCACCAGTTTGGAACCCACACCTGGTCAAGCACGTCAAGAAATTAGAGAAAGTGCAAAGGTTTGCAACAAGGCTAGTTCCAGAGCTAAGGGGAATGTCCTATGAAGAAAGGTTAAAGGAAATTAGTCTGACGACACTGGAGGACATTAGGGTCAAGGGAGACATGATAACAACATACAAAATACTGCATGGAATAGACAAGGTGGACAGAGACAGGATGCTCCAGGGATAGGACATAGAAACAAGGGGTCACAATTAGAAACTGAAGACTCAGATGAGTCAAAGGGATGTTAGGAAGTATTTCTTTAGTCACAGAGTTGTTAGGAAGTGGAATAGTCTGGCAAGCGGTGTAGTGGAGGCAGGAACTACACATAGTTTTAAGACGAGTTATGATAAAGCTCATGGAGCAGGGAGAGGGAGGACCCAGTAGTGGTCAGTAAAGAGGCAGGGCCAGGAGCTGAGTCTCAACCCCTGAAACCACAATTAGGTGAGTACAATTAGGTGAATTAGGTGAGTACTAGCATAATAATATACTAGCATGATAGTACACAGGAATGAGCTTATTTGCATCAATCAGCACGGATTCAGAGACGGGGAATTCTGTGTCACAAACCTACTGGAGTTCTATGACAGGGTGATGGCAATAAGACAAGAGAGAGAGGGGTGGGTACACTGCATTTTCTTGGACTGCAAGAAGGCGTTTGACACAGTTCCACACAAGAGATTAGTGCAAAAACTGGAGGACCAAGCAGGGATAACAGGGAAGGCACTACAATGGATCAGGGAATACTTGTCAGGAAGACAGCAGCGAGTCATGGTACGTGGCGAGGTGTGAGAGTGGGCACCTGTGACCAGCGGGGTCCCACAGGGGTCAGTCCTAGGACCAGTGCTGTTTATGGTATTTGTGAACGACATGACGGAAGGAATAGACTCAGAAGTGTCTCTGCAGACCATGTGAAGTTAATGAGGAGAATTCAATCGGAGGAGGACCAAGCAGGACTACAAAGGGATCTGGACAGGGTGCAGGCCTGGTCTAGAAACTGGCTCCTGGAGTTCAATCCCACCAAGTGCAAAGTCATGAAGATCAAGGAAGGACAAAGAAGACCACAGGCCGAGTACAGTCTAGGGGGCCAGAGACTACAAACCTCACTCAAAGAAAAAGATCTGGGGGTGAGTATAACACCAGGCACATCTCCTGAAGTGCACATCAACCAAATAACTGCTGCAGCATATGGGCGCCTAGCAAACCTCAGAACAGCATTCCAACATCTTAGCCAAAGAATCGTTCAAGACTCTGTACACCGTGTACGTTAGGCCCATACTTGAGTATGCAGCACCAGTTTGGAACCCACACCTGGGCAAGCACGTCAAGAAATTAAGAGAAAGTGCAAAGGCTTGCAACAAGACTAGTATTATGAGGAGAAGAGGTTAAGGAAAATCGACCTGACTACACTGGAGGACAGAAGAGACAGGGAAGACATGATAACGACATATAAAATACTGCGAGGAATTGACAAGGTGGACAGAGACAGGATGTTCCAGAGATGGGACACAGCAACAAGGGGACACAATTGGAAGTTGAAGACACAGATGAATCACAGGGATGTTAGGAAGTATTTCTTCAGCCACAGAGTAGTCCGGAAGTAGTAGTCTGGAAAGGGAGGTGGTGGAGGTAGGAACCATACATACCTGGAGTTTACCTGGAGAGAGTTCCGGGGGTCAACGCCCCCGTGGCCCGGTCTGTGACCAGGCCTCCTGGTGGATCAGAGCCTGATCAACCAGGCTGTTACTGCTGGCTGCACGCAAACCAACGTATGAGCCACAGCCCGGCTGGTCAGGAACCGACTTTAGGTGCTTGTCCAGTGCCAGCTTGAAGACTGCCAGGGATCTGTTGGTAATCCCCCTTATGTATGCTGGGAGGCAGTTGAACAGTCTCGGGCCCCTGACACTTATTGTATGGTCTCTTAACGTGCTAGTGACACCCCTGCTTTTCATTGGGGGGATGTTGCATCGTCTGCCAAGTCTTTTGCTTTCGTTGTGAGTGATTTTCGTGAGCAAGTTCGGTACTAGTCCCTCTAGGATTTTCCAGGTGTATATAATCATGTATCTCTCCCGCCTACGTTCCAGGGAATACAGGTTTAGGAACCTCAAGCGCTCCCAGTAATTGAGGTGTTTTATCTCCGTTATGCGCGCCGTGAAGGTTCTCTGTACATTTTCTAGGTCAGCAATTTCACCTGCCTTGAAAGGTGCTGTTAGTGTGCAGCAATATTCCAGCCTAGATAGATAAAGTTCATGGAGCAGGGAGAGTGACCTAACGTGGCTAACGCGACGGGCTGGAGTTTTGAGACTCTATGACCGCGGGTTCAATCCCGGCCGGGGGTATGGTTTAGAGTGACCTAGTAGCGACCAGTGAAGAGGCGGGGCTAGAAGCTATGAATCGACCCCTGCAACTACAATTAGGCGAGTACAGACATAATATACTAGCATGATAGTACACCATCTAGAACTTAAATGCAACCTAAGTTCCTTTAATTTTAGCCTAAAATCATCCCAGTATTCCACAAAGACTCTCGGATGATAAAGAGAGAGCCCATCCATCATGCCAGGGTTCTGGTACCTACCATATCATCCCTCCAGTCCACTACATCATCCTGCCAGGGTTCTGGTACCTACCATATCATCCCTCCAGTCCACTACATCATCCTGCCAGGGTTCTGGTACCTACCATATCATCCCTCCAGTACCTACCATATCATCCCTCCAGTCCACTACATCATCATGCCAGGGTTCTGGTACCTACCGTATCATTCCTCCAGTCCACTACATCATCATGCCAGGGTTCTGGTACCTACCATATCATCCCTCCAGTCCACTACATCATCCTCCAGGGTTCTGGTACCTACCGTATCATTCCTCCAGTCCACTACATCATCATGCCAGGGTTCTGGTACCTACCGTATCATTCCTCCAGTCCACTACATCATCATGCCAGGGTTCTGGTACCTACCATATCATCCCTCCAGTCCACTACATCATCATGTCAGGGTTCTGGTACCTACCATATCATCCCTCCAGTCCTCTACATCATCCTGCCAGGGTTCTGGTACCTACCATATCATCCCTCCAGTCCTCTACATCATCCTGCCAGGGTTCTGGTACCTACCATATCATCCCTCCAGTCCACTACATCATCATGCCAGGGTTCTGGTACCTACCATATCATTCCTCCAGTCCTCTACATCATCATGCCAGGGTTCTGGTACCTACCGTATCATTCCTCCAGTCCACTACATCATCATGCCAGGGTTCTGGTACCTACCGTATCATTCCTCCAGTCCACTACATCATCATGCCAGGGTTCTGGTACCTACCGTATCATTCCTCCAGTCCACTACATCATCATGCCAGGGTTCTGGTACCTACCATATCATCCCTCCAGTCCACTACATCATCATGCCAGGGTTCTGGTACCTACCATATCATTCCTCCAGTCCACTACATCATCATGCCAGGGTTCTGGTACCTACCATATCATTCCTCCAGTCCACTACATCATCATGCCAGGGTTCTGGTACCTACCATATCATTCCTCCAGTCCACTACATCATCATGCCAGGGTTCTGGTACCTACCATATCATTCCTCCAGTCCACTACATCATCCTGGAGTCGACGACCATGATCGATGTAATGTGCAAGTTGATCATTGAGGTCGACCCACCAGCGGGAGATGACATCTGGGCTACTGTACGTCTCCGCAGCATCCTGCCAGATGATAAGAATGATAATTATCATTACTGCATCCTGGCAGAAGATTATTATGATAATTGTTATTATGATTATCATTATTAAAGTCTAACCTAGATAACAAACTTGCTGCTTGAGTCTGACCTTGAGAATAAGGATGTGAATGGATGCTATATCAGAAAAGTGAATGATCATAGACTCAGGTCTCTCCCCAGCTTCCACCAGGTAACGATTGGCAACGATGGACGTGGAAAGAGAGTTGGCAACAATGTTCTTGTCTGGGTAAGTGGTGCTGTCTACTGGTGATTCGTAGTACCTGGTTAGTACATAACTAAATTAGTATATAAGTATATCTGGAGAGGTTTCGGGGGTGAACGCCCCCGTGGCCCGGTCTGTGACCAGGCCTCGTGGTTTAGTTTTTAGTTTAATATGTTTATTATGCACCTCATACCCATCCTGTGGGCGGTAGTCACCACATACCCATCCTGTGGGTGGTAGTCACCCCATACCCATCCTGTGGGCGGTAGTCACCCCATACCCATCCTGTGGGCGGTAGTCACCCCATACCCATCCTGTGGGCGGTAGTCACCCCATACCCATCCTGTGGGCGGTAGTCACCCCATACCCATCCTGTGGGCGGTAGTCACCCCATACCCATCCTGTGGGCGGTAGTCACCACATACCCATCCTGTGGGCGGTAGTCACCCCATACCCATCCTGTGGGCGGTAGTCAAAAGATTACAAAGGTACATAATTGGTCCAGGGACTGGACTCCAAAGTTTTGATAGCTGAGCAAGTTACAGAGGTTATGAATTCACAATTTACAAAGGTAATGAACTCACAAGTTACAAAGGTAATGAACTCACAAGTTACAAAGGTAATGAACTCACAAGTTACAAAGGTAATGAACTCACAAGTTATAAAGGTAATGAATACTGTAAGAATGGTTACTTACGTTTATACATGGCTACAATCATGAACAAATTATAGAGTAATGAGCAATTCACACTTCCACACCCGGTCACAACTGTAGTGAGTTATTGGTGCAAATATTGATTGTTGAGTCACACACACCACACACACACACACACACACACACACACACACACACACACACACACACACACACACATGAATGGGAAAAGAAACTAGAAGAACTTAGCATGAGAATAGAAGAGAGGTTAGACATGGAAAGCAGGAAGTGGGAGGTGCAAGTCAAAGCAGCAGAGGCCAGGATACAGAGTTTAGAAGAGGAACTGAAAAATCTGAAACAGCCTAAAGAACTAAAGAACATTTTGGGATTGACAACAGAGACTGCTGCCTTAGCCACAAATAAGGGGACTGTAGGGAAAGAAGGAGCAAAACTGCATGTAGAAGCTCAATCAGTGGAGACTGTAGTAAATGAAAGAGCTAAGCTATATGTGGAGGCCCTAACAGACCACAGCAGAGTCCAGGGAAAGCCGAGAAGGGAAAATGACAGGCCACTGAGCCCAAGTACATTAGCTAGTGAAACTGAAGAAAGGAAAGCTGCAATGGAGGAAATCGAATTGAATGAGGGGATACACAGGGATATGCAGTGGGAGAATGAAAGGGTGAGGTCAGTCTTTGTGTATGGGCTCCAGGAAGTTGAAGGGGAAACATATGAAGCAAGAAAACAAGGGAAAAAAAAAACAATTGAAAGCATCATGAAAGCAATAGGAGAAGACGACAAGAATCACCTGGAAAATTTTCGGATAATAGGGGGTTTGTAAAAAAAAGAACCTGGCCAGTGAAAGTGACCTTCAAGGCAGAATCGACTCGGAACAGGATCCTGCAGGAGAAAGCACGATTAAGGGACATGACGGCATACAGGAAGGTGTATCTCGACCGCGACAGAACACAAGCAGAAAGGCAGAAACAGAGAGAGATGGTACAAAGGCGAAAGGAGGAAAGAGAGGGGATGGAGAAGACAGACAGGAGATCCCAGACACAGGAAGATCAAATACAGCCTCCCTCACAACTTCCTATAGAAGCCTCCCAACCAGGTCAACCCCAGTGCAACCAAACACTCTAAACCAAAACACCCATGCCACATCCAATGCCCCCACCCACTGCATTACAAACTCCACCCCCACAGCAACCACCCATAGTTCCTTACCAGGTCTCCCACTTCCCCAACCCCAATATACCTCCCAGACCACAATCTTAGAAAAGAAGTTGAAGGTGTTGTATACAAATGCAGATGGAATAACAAATAAGCATGAGGAGTGGCACGAAAGAATCAAGGAGACATCCCCAGACATAATAGCACTCACAGAAACAAAACTCACTAGAATAATAACAGATTCAAACTTTCCATCCGGATATCAAATCCTCAGGAAAGACAGGGAGGAGAGGGGGAGGAGGAGATGCACTGCTCATTAAAAACCAGTGGGGGTTTGAGAAAATGGAAGGAATGGATGGCACGGGTGAAAGGGACTACTTAGTAGGAACAATCCAGTCTGAGGGACATAAGGTGATAATTGCAGTAATGTAGAACCCACCACAGAACTGCAGGAGGCCAAGAGAAGAATACGATGAGAGCAACAGAGCAATGGTCCACACACTAGCCGAGGTGGCCAGGAGAGCACACATGGGGGGAGCAAAGTTACTAGTTATGGGTGATTTCAATCACAAGGAGATTGACTGGGAAAACCTGGAGCCCCATGGGGGTCCCAAAACATGGAGAGCCAAGATGATGGATGTGGTACTGGAAAACCTCATGCATCAACATGTTAGAGACACTACCAGAGAGCGAGGAGAGGATGAACCAGCAAGACTGGACCTTGTATTCACCTTGAGTAGTTCTGACATCGAGGATATCATGTATGAAAGGCCCCTGGGAGCTAGTGATCATGTGGTTCTGTGCTTCGACTGCATAGTTGAACTCCAAGTGGAGAGAGCAGCAGGAATAGGGTGGGAAAACCAAACTACTAAAGGGAGAAATACTCAGGCTTGAGGAACTTCTTTCAAGACATTCAGTGGGAGAGGGAACTGACAGGAAAACCAGTACAAGAAATGATGGACTATGTGGCAACAAAATGCAAGGAGGCAGTGGAGAAGTTTGTTCCCAAGGGAAACAGAAATAATGGGAAGAACAGAACGAGTCCTTGGTTCACCCAAAGGTATAGGGAGGCAAAAACTAGGTGTACTAGAGAATGGAAAAGGTACAGAAGACAGAGAACTCAGGAAAATAAAGAGATTAGCCGAAGAGTCAGAAACGAATATGCATAGATAAGAAGGGAGGCTCAGCGGCAATACGAAAATGACATAGCATCGAAAGTCAAGACTGACCCGAAGCTGTTGTACAGCCACATCAGGAGGAAAACAACAGTCAAGGACCAGGTAATCAGACTGAGGAAGGGTGATGGGGAATTCACAAGAAACGACCGGGAGGTATGTCAGGAGCTCAACACGAGATTTAAAGAAGTATTTACAGAGGAAACCAGTAGGACTCCAGGAAATCAGAGCAGGGGGGTGCACCAGCAAGTGCTGGATGAGGTACATATAACCAAGGAGGAGGTGAAGAAGCTGCTATGCGAACTTGACACCTCAAAGGCGGTGGGACCAGACAACATCTCTCCGTGGGTCCTTAAAGAGAGAGCAGAGATATTGTGTGTACCGTTAACAAAGATCTTCAACACATCATTTGAAACTGGGCAACTCCCTGAGGTATGGAAGATGGCAAATGTAGTCCCAATTTTTAAAAAGGGAGACAGACATGAGGCACTAAACTACAAACCTGTATCAATAACGTGTATAGTATGCAAGGTCATGGAGAAGATCATCAGGAGGAGAGTGGTGGGGCACCTGGAAAGAAACAAGTGTATAATTGACAACCAGCATGGTTTCAGGGAGGGAAAATCCTGTGTCACAAACCTATTAGAGTTTTATGACAAGGTGACAGAAGTAAGTCAAGAGAGAGAGGGGTGGATCGACTGCATTTTTTTGGACTGCAAGAAGGCCTTCGACACAGTTCCTCACAAGAGGTTACTGCAAAAGCTAGAGGATCAAGCACACATAACAGGAAAGGCACTGCAATGGATAAGAGAATACCTTACAGGGAGGCAACAACGAGTCATGGTACGTGATGAGGTGTCAAAGTGGGCGCCTGTGACAAGCGGGGTTCCACAGGGGTCAGTTCTAGGCCCTGTGCTGTTCTTGGTATATGTGAATGACATAACGGAAGGGATAGACTCAGAAGTGTCCTTGTTTGCGGACGATGTGAAGTTAATGAGAAGAATCAAATCGGATGAGGATCAGGCAGGACTACAAAGAGACCTGGACAGGCTACAAGCCTGGTCCAGCAACTGGCTCCTTGAGTTCAACCTTGCCAAATCCAAAGTCATGAAGATTGGGGAAGGGCAAAGAAGACCGCAGACACAATATAGTTTAGATGGCCAAAGACTGCAAACCTCACTCAAGGAAAAAGATCTGGGGGTGAGTATAACACCGAGCATATCTCCTGAGGCGCACATCAATCAGATAACTGCTGCAGCATACGGGCGCCTGGCAAACCTACGGATAGCGTTCCGATACCTCAGTAAGGAGTCGTTCAAGACTCTGTATACCATTTACGTCAGGCCCATACTGGAGTATGCAGCACCAGTTTGGAATCCACACCTAGTCAAGCACGTCAAGAAATTAGAGAAAGTGCAAAGGTTTGCAACAAGACTAGTCCCAGAGCTACGGGGATTGTCCTACGAAGAAAGGTTGAGGGAAATCGGCCTGATGACACTGGAGGCCAGGAGGGTCAGGGGAGACATGATAACGACATATAAAATACTGAGCGGAATAGACGAGGTGGCCAAAGATGGGATGTTCCAGAGATGGGACACAGACACAAGAGGTCACAATTGGAAGTTGAAGACTCAGATGAATCAAAGGGATGTTAGGAAGTATTTCTTCAGTCATAGAGTAGTCAGGCCGTGGAATAGCCTAGAAAGTGAAGTAGTGGAGGCGGGAACCATACATAGTTTTAAGGCGAGGTATGATAAAGCTCATGGAGCAGGGAGAGAGAGGACCTAGTAGCAGTCAGTGAAGAGGCGGGGCCAGGAGCTATGACTCGACCCCTGCAACCACAAATAGGTGAGTACACAGTACCACACAAGAGATTAGTGCAAAAACTGGAGGACCAAGCAGGGATAACAGGGAAGGCACTACAATGGATCAGGGAATACTTGTCAGGAAGACAGCAGCGAGTCATGGTACGTGGCGAGGTGTCAGAGTGGGCACCTGTGACCAGCGGGGTCCCACAGGGGTCAGTCCTAGGACCAGTGCTGTTTCTGGTATTTGTGAACGACATGACGGAAGGAATAGACTCTGAGGTGTCCCTGTTTGCAGATGACGTGAAGTTGATGAGAAGAATTCACTCGATCGAAGACCAGGCAGAACTACAAAGGGATCTGGACAGGCTGCAGACCTGGTCCAGCAACTTGCTCCTGGAGTTCAATCCCACCAAGTGCAAAGTCATGAGGATTGGGGAAGGGCAAAGAAGACCGCAGACGGAGTACAGTCTAGGGGGCCAGAGACTACAAACATCACTCAAGGAAAAAGATCTTGGGGTGAGTATAACACCAGGCACATCTCCTGAAGCGCACATCAACCAAATAACTGCTGCAGCATATGGGCGCCTGGCAAACCTCAGAACAGCATTCCGACATCTTAATAAGGAATCGTTCAGGACCCTGTACACCGTGTACGTTAGGCCCATATTGGAGTATGCGGCACCAGTTTGGAACCCACACCTAGCCAAGCATGTAAAGAAACTAGAGAAAGTGCAAAGGTTTGCAACAAGACTAGTCCCAGAGCTAAGAGGTATGTCCTACGAGGAGAGGTTAAGGGAAATCAACCTGACGACACTGGAGGACAGGAGAGATAGGGGGGACATGATAACGACTTACAAAATACTGAGAGGAATTGACAAGGTGGACAAAGACAGGATGTTCCAGAGATTGGACACAGCAACACGGGGACACAGTTGGAAGCTGAAGACACAGATGAATCAAAGGGATGTTAGGAAGTATTTCTTCAGCCACAGAGTAGTCAGGAAGTGGAATAGTTTGGGAAGCGATGTAGTGGAGGCAGGATCCATACATAGCTTTAAGCAGAGGTATGATAAAGCTCATGGTTCAGGGAGAGTGACCAAGTAGCGACCAGTGAAGAGGCGGGGCCAGGAGCTTGGACTCGACCCCTGCAACCTCAACTAGGTGAGTACAACTAGGTGAGTACACACACACACACACACACACACATGTGGTAATGCTTTATTTACAGCTAGCAAAGTCAGGGTGTGACGCACTCCAGTACATAATGACGCAGGGTGTGACGCACTCCAGTACATAATGACGCAGGGTGTGACGCACTCCAGTACATAATGATGCAGGGTGTGACGCACTCCAGTACATAATGACGCAAGGTGTGACAATAGTCCATCTGGCAAAGTTTACATTTCGTTTGGTCTACATCTGGTGGTGGTGATTTAACCTGCCAAACGGTAAAGCTCTAGCACAGGTACATTATAAAGCTCTACAGAGGTACAAATAAAGCTCTACACCATCAATGTACACACGAATAGTAGTCACCTCTGTAGCAAGTAGCCCAAATCGGTCTTGTAGACCTCGAGTTGGTCCATGTTGTGTTGGTCTATGTAGTCCCCGGCCACTTGTTTCACGTTCTCCTTGATCACTTGGAAGTAGTCAATGTCATCACTGGGATTTGTTGGGATTAGGACGTTGATGACCTTGTCGAATATCTGGAAATGGCAGATTTGTTGAGATTAGGACGTTGATGACCTTGTCGAATATCTGGAAATGGCAGATTTGTTGAGATTAGGACGTTGATGACCTTGTGGAATATCTGGAAATAGCAGATTTGTTGAGATTAGGACGTTGATGACCTTGTCGAATATCTGGAAATGGCAGATTTGTTGAGATTAGGACGTTGATGACCTTGTCGAATATCTGGAAATGGCAGATTTGTTGAGATTAGGACGTTGATGACCTTGTGGAATATCTGGAAATAGCAGATTTGTTGAGATTAGGACGTTGATGACCTTGTCGAATATCTGGAAATGGCAGATTTGTTGAGATTAGGACGTTGATGACCTTGTCGAATATCTGGAAATGTAGGTATGAGATATGTCCCCAGGATGCCACTCACAACAATCCACTAACACCCAGGTACCTATTTACTGCTAAGACAACAGGTACAGTAAGTGTTACCTGGAGTTTACCTGAAAAAACTTTCGGGGGTCAACGCCCTCGCGGCTCGGTCTGAGACCAGGCCTCATGGTGGATCAGGGTCTGATGAACCAGGCTGTTACTGCTGGCCGCACATAAACTGACGTAGGAGCCACAGCCCAGCTGGTCAAGTACTGACTTTAGGTGCCTGTCTTCAACACTTGTCCAACGTTTGGACGAAGACCTACTTCGACTAGTGGATGGTACCACTATGACCCCGCCTCCTCCTGCTTCACCTCACCTGACTACTTCGACTAGTGGATGGTACCACTATGACCCCGCCTCCTCCTGCTTCACCTCACCTCACTACTTCGACTAGTGGATGGTACCACTATGACCCCGCCTCCTCCTGCTTCACCTCACCTCACTACTTCGACTAGTGGATGGTACTGTTGTGATAGAAACACAGGCCTTATCTCTAGGCTTTATTGAACATAGAATCTTCGTAGTACTTCTGCAACAACAAAATATAATGACTAGTACATCTAATAATGGCTTCTACAGGGATGGTGATGTCTTGCATATGTCAAGAGAAAAGTTATAACTACAGGCCACATATTTAAACTCACCATGTAATCTGCATCGCTGATAAATGGATAAAGTAGGAGAGAATCACACACCATGTGTTGGTGCCCATGACACACACCAAACTGTTGTTGTTGTTAAGGGCCCCTAGAGGTGGTGCAGTATTATCCTGCTGCTGCTTCCCACAGGACCAGTATCACTACAATCTCCCCCTTCTAAAATATCAGAGACAGTAATCTCCCAAACTGTTAGGTGGGCGACGTACACGTCCCGACCTTCGTAGCCCTTGAGCCTCTTCACCAGGTTCGATATTTTCCAGCGGGGTTTGATTAACTGCTGGAGCAGAATCCTCTATTTCCATAGGGGTAGTCTCAAGGGGCTTTCCAGGAGAAAACGAAGCATCTTTCACATCTATTGGTGTATCTTGAGATTCCACACTAATAGGGATTTCAACTGGGGCTAAATGTCTTGTAGATACTGTAGTCTCTTCACCATTTTGGTAGCGAATGTGGGCGTAATGTGGATTAGCTTGCAGGAGCTCTACCTCTTCCACTAAAGGATCCGTCTTGTTCATCCTACGGTGACTCTTCAGGAGAACGGGTCCAGGATGACATAACCAAGTGGGCACGGAGGCTCCCGTAGAGGAACGACGTGAATAGTTGAGGAGTCTTTCATGAGGGGTTGCATTAGTAGCTGTGCACAGCAGTGATCTAATAGAGTGAAGAGCATCAGGTAGGACAGTTTGCCAGTGTTGAACAGGTAGATTGCGCGACTTTAATGTCATTGTAACTGCCTTCCATATAGTACCATTGAACCGCTCCACTTGACCATTGCCTTGAGGGTTGTAGCTTGTTGTTCTGCTGCAGGCAATACCTTTGCTAGCCAAAAACTCCTGAAGTTCGTTACTCATGAACGAGGATCCCCTGTCTGAATGGATATAAGCTGGCATACCAAAAATAGAGAACAACTGTGAAAGACAACTAATAACAGTTGAAGCAGCCATATTTGCACAGGGGAATACAAAGGGAAACCTTGAATATTCATCTACTATGTTAAGGAAAGACCTATTCTGATTTGTGCTTGGTAGAGGTCCTTTGAAATCTATATTCAATCTTTCGAAAGGCTGGGTGGATTTTATGAGATGAGTCTTCTCTGGCTGATGAAAGTTTGGCTTGCACTCTGCACATACTCTGCATGCTCTGATCACTTGTCGCACATCTTCCACTGAGTAGGGCATGTTCTTTGATTTGACAAAATGGTACAGGCGTGTAACTCCTGGGTGACACAAAGCCTTGTGGAGAGCTGAGAGTGATTGCAAATCATGACATGCTGCTCCACAGTGGGACCTAGAGAATGCATCAGGTGAGATGTTCTCTTGACCCGGTCGGTACAGAATATCAAAGTCATAACACGATAGTTCCATCCTCCAGCGTAGTATCTTGTCATTCTTTATCCTACTTTTGTGCCTCTTGTCGAACATATACATCACGGACCGTTGGTCAGTCCTTATGGTGAAATGTCTACCAGTTAAATAATGCCTCCAGTGGCGAACTGCTTCTATGATGGCCTGGGCTTCCTTTTCTACAGCAGCATAACATTTCTCTGATCCTTGAAAAGTTCTCGAAAAGAAGGCTACTGGTCGTCCTGCCTGAGATAAGACTGCAGCAATGGCAATGTCAGATGCATCCGTTTCCACTTCGAATGGTAGGGACTCATCAATGGCTTGAACTACTGAGTTTTCAATGTCCTGTTTGAGAGTATGGAAAGCGGCTTCTGCTTCCTTTGTCACAGGAAATGTGGTAGCACTCAATGGGCGGACTTTACTTGAATAGTTGTAGATCCATTGTGAGTAATAAGCAAAGAGACCAAGAGTTCTTCGGAGTGACTTTTTGTCTTGAGGCATTGGAAGTTCCCGTAGAGGTCGTAGTCGTTCAGGGTCTGGGAATATTGAACCTCCTTCCACTACATAACCAAGGATGCTAAGCCTTTTAGTTGAAAAAGTGCACTTTTCCTCATTGTAACTGATATTTTTCTTCTTGGCGGCTTCCAAAAACTTATCAAGGTTTGCATCATGTTCGTCCTGGGTCTTGCCACAAATGGTAACATTATCTAAATACGCGTAGGTTCCCATGAGTTGCTCTTCCTGAATGAGTGAATCCATAATTCGTTGGAAGCAGGCTACCCCATTGGTGACTCCAAAAGGGACTCTGGTAAACTGATACAGGCCATCACTAGCCTGAAACGATGTGTATGGTTTATCTTCATTCCTTATAGGGACTTGATGATAGGCACTCTGCAGATCAATTGTGCTAAACACGTAGTACTGAGCAATTTTGTTCACTGTATCGTCAATTCGAGGTAGAGGGTACCCATCAAGAAGTGTAAATTTGTTGATTGTCTCAGAGTAATCGATAGCCAGTCTCCGTTTCCTATAACCATCTTTAACAACAACAACCTGTGCACGCCAAGGGGAATCACTCGGTTCTATAATACCCTCCTTCAGCAGCCTCTGAGTTTCTTTCTCAATGAACATCCGATCCTCATAAGAATAGCGGCGTGACTTAGCTGATACAGGATGGCAATCCGCGGTAAGATTTGCAAACAGCTTTGGTGGGTCTACCCTTAAAGTGCTAAGTCCACAGACAACAAGAGGAGGCAGTTCACCTCCATATGTTAAGGTGACACTACCATGCAGCTTCTGAAAGTCCTGACCAAGGATAACATCAGAGCACAGTTGTGGCAGAATAGCTAAATGTACATCTTGATAATCCTTTCCATTAACTCTGAGATTTACCTTACAAAACCCTAAGGTCTGAATAGAGAGAGATGTTGATGCCATGGAAACGGTACCTGATGAGTGATGTAGAGTCAAGGAGAGCCGTTTAACTAAGTCAAGGTTGATGAAACTCTCTGAGCTGCCACTATCAATAAGACCATCTACTTCTGTTCCTTTGATGAATACTTTCACAACTGCCTTTGACAGTGAATTTGGAGTAGCCGCAGAAGTCACTGTTGCTAGAGTCGCATGATCACTGGAATGTGTGGAGGCACTAGCTCTTGTTGATGCATTAGCACGACATACTTTAGCAAAGTGACCTTTCTTGTGGCATTTATGGCACATTGCTTCACGAGCAGGACACTTTGGACGTGGATGTCTTGAAAAACCACAAAAGAAACACACCGTACCTGCTGCTGCTGTCACTGAGGCAGGTTCCCCAGTAACTTCATTGCAAGAGTCTTGGTCAGGAATTGCAGCACTTACCACTCGAGAAGGCTGAGTGGTACTGTATACTTCAGAATTCTTCTGGGCTGAATCTAGAGCTCTTGCCTGGTCAAAGGCAGCGGCTAAGTCGAGAGTTTTATTCTCCAATAAACGCTGCCTTATTATTGGTGATTGCAGGCCACTGATAAAAGCATCCCTGATGGACTCTTCACAATACTGAGCAGCTGTCACTGCTTGGAAGTGACAGTCCTTACCTAAAATTTTCAGTGCTTGAAAGTATTCCTCTAAGGACTCATCAATCTGCTGGCGGCGAGTTGCAAGGCGATAGCGTGCAAAGATTTCATTTGTAGGTTTAATATACTGAGACTTGAGGGTTTTGATAGCATCTTCGTAGGTATTACACTCAGAAATAGCCTCAAATATCTTAGGTGACACAAAATTGATGAGCAGACTTAGTTTATCTAGATCTTCTTTAGGAAGGGCTCCCAAGAAGTTTTCGAAAGTCTTAAACCAGTGCTTCCATTCCTGAGCAGCCGTTGATAAGCTGGGGTCACAGTCTAGCCTCTCAGGTTTCAGTAAACGCTCCATGTTGTGATGTAGTCTAGCGCAGGATCACCACCAGGTAGCCCAGGATTCTATGTTCAATAAATTGTTGTGATAGAAACACAGGCCTTATCTCTAGGCTTTATTGAACATAGAATCTTCGTAGTACTTCTGCAACAACAAAATATAATGACTAGTACATCTAATAATGGCTTCTACAGGGATGGTGATGTCTTGCATATGTCATGAGAAAAGTTATAACTACAGGCCACATATTTAAACTCACCATGTAATCTGCATCGCTGATAAATGGATAAAGTAGGAGAGAATCACACACCATGTGTTGGTGCCCATGACACACACCAAACTGTTGTTGTTGTTAAGGGCCCCTAGAGGTGGTGCAGTATTATCCTGCTGCTGCTTCCCACAGGACCAGTATCACTACAGGTACCACTATGACCCCGCCTCCTCCTGCTTCACCTCACCTCACTACTTCGACTAGTGGATGGTACCACTATGACCCCGCCTCCTCCTGCTTCACCTCACCTCACTACTTCGACTAGTGGATGGTACCACTATGACCCCGCCTCCTCCTGCTTCACCTCACCTCACTACTTCGACTAGTGGATGGTACCACTATGACCCCGCCTCCTCCTGCTTCACCTCACCTCACTACAGTACACAAGCCACGTCTACGACCCTGTGCTGTACTTTCTACAAGATTGATAGACTGAACACATCGACTCCAGGTTGAGGGACTGATTACCTCAACCTCCTCCTCTCCTTACACCTTCTGCTTTGTATTGGACTGATGAAGTCACTGTGTGGCGAAATGTTTCCTGAATAAAGGTTCCCATATGCCGCATAAGTGTCTCAATCTTCAACTTGTCGGTTTTCAAAACCATTCATCACCTCTGTAATGTTGAGGTACAGTCCCTGGACCCATTATGTACCTCTGTAATGTTGAGGTACAGTCCCTGGACTCATTATGTACCTCTGTAATGTTGAGGTACAGTCCCTGGACTCATTATGTACCTCTGTAATGTTGAGGTACAGTCCCTGGACTCATTATGTACCTCTGTAATGTTGAGGTACAGTCCCTGGACCCATTATGTACCGCTGTAATGTTGAGATACAGTCCCTGGATCGTTAGGTACCTCTGTAATGTTGAGGTACTGTTCCTGGATCCATTATGTACCTCTGTAATGTTGAAGTACAGTCAGTGGACTCATTATGTACCTCTGTAATGTTGAGGTACTGTAACTAGACTCATTATGTACTTCTGTAATGTTGAGATTCAGTCCCTGAACCCATTATGTACCTCTGTAATGTTGAGGTACAGTCCCTGGACCCATTATGTACCTCTGTAATGTTGAGGTACAGTCCCTGGACCCATTATGTACCTCTGTAATGTTGAGGTACAGTCCCTGGACCCATTATGTCTCTCTGTAATGTTGAGGTACAGTCCCTGGACCCATTATGTACCTCTGTAATCTTTTAACTACCGCCCACAGGATGGGTATGGGGTGACTACCGCCCACAGGATGGGTATGGGGTGACTACCGCCCACAGGATGGGTATGTGGTGACTACCGCCCACAGGATGGGTATGGGGTAACTACCACCCACAGGATGGGTATGTGGTGACTACCGCCCACAGGATGGGTATGGGGTGACTACCACCCACAGGATGGGTATGTGGTAACTACCACCCACAGGATGGGTATGTGGTGACTACCGCCCACAGGATGGGTATGTGGTGACTACCGCCCACAGGATGGGTATGGGGTGACTACCACCCACAGGATGGGTATAGGGTAACTACCGCCCACAGGATGGGTATGTGGCAACTACCACCCACAGGATGGGTATGTGGCAACTACCGCCCACAGGATGGGTATGTGGCAACTACCGCCCACAGGATGGGTATGTGGTGACTACCGCCCACAGGATGGGTATGGGGTAACTACCACCCACAGGATGGGTATGTGGTGACTACCACCCACAGGATGGGTATGTGGTGACTGCCGCCCACAGGATGGGTATGGGGTACACAATAAACATATTAAACTAACTGTACCTTTGTAGTTAATTAAATGGTATACCTGGAGGGGGTTTCAGGGGGTCAACGCCCCCTCAGCCCGGTCCGTTGTGTGAGTTTCTGTATAAAACACAGGGGATGGGGGTTCTCTAAGAGGCACGTTAGCTCCCTCTCTTCTAATATGTTATTCTCCCCTATAATCTACTTTATCCATAAATACTATCGTATTTATTTAATCTGTTTTAGCTAAACGAAGTCCAGGATCTTACCTTAATTCATGGCATAACTTAAATCTTTGAGGATAATTGTGTTGTAGAGGTGTGAGAGAAGCTGAGACAGTGAGGACACTGTGAGACTCCAAGTGGATAATTGTGTTGTAGAGGTGTGAGAACAGATGAGACAGTGAGGACACTGTGAGACTCCAAGTGGATAATTGTGTTGTAGAGGTGTGAGAGAAGCTGAGACAGTGAGGACACTGTGAGACTCCAAGTGGACATCAACCAAATCTTGTAATGGGTCACTCAAAACAATATGAAGTTCAACGAGGAGAAATTTCAACTACTCAGATATGTAAAACTTTAGGAAATTAAAACTGTATCAGGTATATGACATATTCTAACCATACAATAGAGCGATAAAGTAATGTGAAGGACCTGGGAGTGATAATGTCAGGATCTCAACTCAAAGATGACAACAATGTATCTACCTCATCTGCTAGAAAAATGATAGGATGGATAACGAGAACCTTCAAAACTAGGGACGCCAAGCCCATGATGATTCTCTTCAAATCGCTTGTGCTCTCTAGGCTGGAATATTGCTGTACACTAACTGCCTCCTTCAAGGCTGGCGACTTTACACACCTGGAGAGTGTACAAAGAACTTTCACGGCATAAGCGCGATAAGGCACCTAAACTACTGGGAATAGTTGGAGGTCCTTGACCTGTACTCCCTAGAAAGTAGGCGAGAGAGATACATGATAATATAAACTTGGAAAATCCTAGAGGAACTAGTACCAAACTTGCACACGAAAATCACTCCCAATGAAAGCAAAAGATTCGACAGGAGATGCAACATTCCTCCAGTGAAAAGCAGAGGTGTCACTAGCACGATAAGAGACAACACAGTAAGTGTCAGGGGCCCAAGACTATTCAACTGCCTCCCAGCATACATAAGGGGGATTACCAATAGACCCCTGGTTGTCTTCAAGACCCCTGGCTGTCTTCAAGACCCCTGACTGTCTTCAAGACCCGTGACTGTCTTCAAGACCCCTGGCTGTCTTCAAGACCCCTGGCTGTCTTCAAGACCCCTGGCTGTGTTCAAGACCCCTGACTGTCTTCAAGACCCCTGGCTGTGCTCAAGACCCCTGGCTGTCTTCAAGACCCCTGGTTATCTTCAAGACCCCTGGCTGTCTTCAAGACCCGTGACTGTCTTCAAGACCCCTGGCTGTCTTCAAGACCCCTGGCTGTCTTCAAGGCCCCTGGTTGTCTTCAAGACCCCTGACTGTCTTCAAGACCCCTGGCTGTGCTCAAGACCCCTGGTTGTCTTCAAGACCCCTGACTGTCTTCAAGACCCCTGGCTGTGCTCAAGATCCCTGACTGTCTTCAAGACCCCTGGTTGTCTTCAAGACCCCTGACTGTCTTCAAGACCCCTGTCTTCAAGACTCCTGACTGTCTTCAAGACCCCTGACTGTCTTCAAGACCCCTGACTGTCTTCAAGACCCCTGGCTGTGCTCAAGACCCCTGGTTGTCTTCAAGACCCCTGACTGTCTTCAAGACCCCTGACTGTCTTCAAGACCCCTGACTGTCTTCCAGAAGCCACTGGACAGGCACCTAAAGTCAGTACCTGACCAACCGGGCTGTGCTTCATACATCAGCTTGCATGCAGACAGCAGTAACAACCTGTTTAATCAGACCCTGATCCACCATGAGGCCTGATCACAAACCAAGCCGCGGGGGCGTTGACCACCGAAACCCTCTCCAGGTACCCTCCAGGTAACAAGATAAGATAAGATAAGATTTCGTTGGGATTTTTAACCCCGGAGGGTTAGCCACCCAGGATAACCCAAGAAAGTCAGTGCGTCATCGAGGACTGTCTAACTTATTTCCATTGGGGTCCTTAATCTTGTCCCCCAGGATGCGACCCACACCAGTCGACTAACACCCAGGTACCTATTTGCTGCTAGGTGAACAGGACAACAGGTGTAAGGAAACGTGTCGGAATTTCCACCCGCCGGGAATCGAACCCGGGCCCTCCGTGTGTGAAGCGGGAGCTTTAGCCACCAGTGTATTCCCTGGAACGCAGGAGGGAGAGATACATGATTATATACACCTGGAAAATCCTAGAGGGACTAGTACCGAACTTGCACACGAAAATCACTCACTACGAAAGCAAAAGACTTGGCAGACGATGCACCATCCCCCCAATGAAAAGCAGGGGTGTCACTAGCACGTTAAGAGACCATACAATAAGTGTCAGGGGCCCGAGACTGTTCAACTGCCTCCCAGCACACATAAGGGGGATTACCAACAGACCCCTGGCAGTCTTCAAGCTGGCACTGGACAAGCACCTAAAGTCAGTTCCTGATCAGCCGGGCTGTGGCTCGTACGTTGGTTTGCGTGCAGCCAGCAGCAACAGCCTGGTTGATCAGGGGCTGATCCACCAGGAGGCCTGGTCACAGACCGGGCCGCGGGGGCGTTGACCCCCGAAACTCTCTCCAGGTAAACTCCAGGTTGAAAAGAGTAGATGATATTGTGTCTGCCGTTTACAGTGTCTGTTGTAGTGACGAAGCTTGGGAAATACTAATTGGCTAAATGGGCCTTGTTGCTGAAGGAATTCACTGCTGCATATAGAGAGGGAACGCAGGAAAAACTCTGTGATATATACTGTTAGCACAACAGTACTAACAGTAAGGGGGAAAACAGTAACATAACAGCGTCGTAAAATGGTAAACAGGACTCGTTAGGAAACACTGACAATAGGGGAACTGACAACGGTAGAAGCAACGGTAACACCTCGCTAATGAACAACGGAAACTCTAACGGGTGCCCAACAGAAATTCTAACAGATGCAATGAATATACTAGTAAAACAGATTAGTGATTAAACTAGAAAGATGCAACGGGAAAACCAGAAAAACAGCACCAACAGTACCTTTAAACGGCAACAACGACAACGGAAAAACAACATATAGGTTAATTACCGTCAACAGGAGAAACGGTAACAGCAGTATCAGCAACACTAAAAGAAACCCAACCACCAACAGAACCAACAGTAACAAAAACAGTAGAAGCAACAGGATTTCCATAACAGGAGGAACAGTAACAGCATAACAGTGAAACAAAATCTAACACATAACAGAACAGAGGTAACGGTATTAACAACAGAAGCAACAATAACAGAAGCATCAGTAACGGTACAGAAACCCACTGTAGGAACAACAGGAGCAACAGGAGCAACAGGAGTACTCACAGAACTGGTGGACATCAACCCTCTCATATAGTAAGCAGTGGCCAGTCCTATTGTAGTTTCTGTAAATAATAATAATAATAATAATAATAATAATAATAATTATCATAATATTAATAATAATTTGGTGTAGTGGGGCTGGTGAAAGGGCTTTTGATTCGGGGAAGAGGAGTTAGCCTCATCTCCTCTGATCAAACCTAATCTCGTTGACCTGAAGTCTGAGATATCATATATACCTTACCCATGCCATCAATGTTGACATCTTGCTGTCCTAGCTTCTGGGAGTGCTGGGAGGAGGCGATCCCAGCAGCTGGGTGCCCAGCTAGGCGCCCCTGGGAGAGGGCCAGGAGCTGGACGCCAACGAACATAAGGACGGTGTTCTTCATGTCTTCCGGGCAAGATGGCTACTGACCGAGTCTCAGGGTCTAGCGGTGGATATCAGTCACTCTGTTCCCAAGGGCATCCAAGGGCTTCCAAGGGCATGACAGGGTATTTAATGGGTACACAAGGGGGTATTAGTGGTGGGTGCCAAGGGGAGGAGGGTAGGAAAATAAAGATAATTGTTTATCTATTGGGAAAATGTACTCTTAAGAACAGATGTCGTCTTGGTGCGTATATACCAAGGAGTGTGTGTATCACAGTTTATATACACTGAGATGTGTATATCTCTCAGTGTATATATACTGAGAAATGTATGTCTCAGTGTATATACCCTGAGATGTGTATATCTCTCAGTGATCATACAGTGAGAAGTGTATATCACAGTGTATATACACTGAGAAGTGTATATCACAGTGTATATACAGTGTATATACTGAAATATCACAGTGCATATCTCTCAGTGTATATATACTGAGAAATGTATGTCTCAGTGTATATACCCTGAGATGTGTATATCTCTCAGTGATCATACAGTGAGAAGTGTATATCTCAGTGTATATACACTGAGAAGTGTATATCACAGTGTATATACACTGAAAAGTGCATATCTCTCAGTGTATATATACTGAGAAATGTATGTCTCAGTGTATATACCCTGAGATGTGTATATCTCTCAGTGATCATACAGTGAGAAGTGTATATCTCAGTGTATATACACTGAGATATCACAGTGTATATCACAGTGTATATACACTGAGAAATATCACAGTGCATGATCTGTATATACGCTTAGATGTGTATATCTGTCAGTGATCATACAGTGAGAAGTGTATATCACAGTGTATATACCCTGAGATGTGTATATCTCTCAGTGTATATATACTGAGAAATGTATGTCTCAGTGTATATACCCTGAGATGTGTATATCACAGTTTATATACACTGAGAAGTGTATATCACAGTGTATATACCCTGAGATGTGTATATCTCTCAGTGTATATACCCTGAGATGTGTATATCTCTCAGTGATCATACAGTGAGAAGTGTATATCACAGTGTATATACACTGAGAAGTGTATATCACAGTGTATATACACTGAGAAGTGTATATCACAGTGTATATACCCTGAGATGTGTATATCTCTCAGTGATCATACAGTGAGAAGTGTATATCACAGTGTATATACACTGAGAAGTGTATATCACAGTGTATATACCCTGAGATGTGTATATCTCTCAGTGATCATACAGTGAGAAGTGTATATCACAGTGTATATACACTGAGAAGTGTATATCAGTGTATATACACTGAGAAGTGTATATCAGTGTATATACACTGAGAAGTGTATATCACAGTGTATATACACTGAGAAGTGTATATCACAGTGTATATACACTGGGAAGTGTATATCACAGTGTATATACACTGGGAAGTGTATATCACAGTTTACATACACTGAGAAGTGTATATCACAGTGTATATACACTGAGAAGTGTATATCACAGTGTATATACACTGGGAAGTGTATATCACAGTTTACATACACTGAGAAGTGTATATCACAGTGTATATACACTGAGAAGTGTATATCACAGTGTATATACACTGAGAAGTGTATATCACAGTGTATATACACTGAGAAGTGTATATCACAGTGTATATACACTGAGATATGTATATCTCTCGGTGATCATACACTGAGAGGTGTATATCTCAGTGTATATACACTAAGATGTGTATGGTACAGTATATCCCAGGTTCTCTACACACATGCTGCTATGTATGATAATTCTATGTACCTGTATTTGTGTATACCTAAATAAACCTACTTACTTACTTAAACCTAAGTAACCCTCGTCTAGTAGATAGGTACCGCACCTTATTACTAACATCTGAGTCGAGAGGACGCAGATATTATTCACAATGTTTCATATATTACATAGGTAAAAAATACCCCAGCAAAAGCATTGTAACCTTCAAAAAAACAGGAAAGGAGAATCCTGGGAAGAGGTTCCAAGTCCATCACCTGAGTTTCTCTGATAACTTAAGTGATTGTATGTTTTCCTAGCTTTAGTTAGGTGTCCCGTAGGTGGATCACTGGTGCCCTCACCTTACATCCCCACCCACACTGTCTTCCCCCACCACCACACTGTCTTCCCCACCACCCACACTGTCTTCCCCACCACCCACACTGTCTTCCCCACCACCCACACTGTCTTCCTCACCACCCACACTGTCTTCCACATCACCCACACTGTCCCACAGTCTTCCCCACCACCACACTGTCGTCTCCACCACTCACCTTCCCCACCACCCACACTGTCTTCCCCACCACCCACACTGTCTTCCTCACCACCCACACTGTCTTCCCCACCACCACACTGTCTTCCCCACCACCCACACTGTCTTCCCCACCACCCACACTGTCTTCCCCACCACCCACACTGTCTTCCTCACCACCCACACTGTCTTCCCCACCACTCACACTGTCTTCCCCACCACCACACTGTCTTCCCCACCACCCACACTGTCTTCCCCACCACCCACACTGTCTTCCCCATAACCCACACTGTCTTCAACGCCACCCACACTGTCTTCCCCACCACCAACACTGTCTTCCACACCACCCACACTGTCTTCCCCATTACCCACACTGTCTTCCTAATCACCAACACTGTCTTCCCCACCACCTACACTGTCTTCCCCACCACCCACACTGTCTTCCCCACCACCCACACTGTCTTCCCCACCACCCACACTGTCTTCCCCACCACTCACACTGTCTTCCCCACCACCACACTGTCTTCCCCACCACCCACACTGTCTTCCCCACCACCCACACTGTCTTCCCCACCACCCACACTGTCTTCCCCACCACCCACACTGTCTTCACCACCACCCACACTGTCTTCCCCACCACCCACACTGTCTTCACCACCACCCACACTGTCTTCACCACCACCCACACTGTCTTCACCACCACCCACACTGTCTTCACCACCACCCACACTGTCTTCCCCACCACTCCCCACCACCCACTGTCTTCCCCACCACCCACACTGTCTTCCCCACCACCCACACTGTCTTCCCCACCACCCACACTGTCTTCCCCATCACCCACACTGTCTTCCCCACCACTCACCCACATTGTCTTCCCGACCACCCACACTGTTTTTCCCATCACCCACACTGTCTTCCCCACCACCCACACTGTCTTCCCCACCACCCACACTGTCTTCCCCATCACCCACACTGTCTTCCCCACCACCAACACTGTCTTCCCCACCACCCACACTGTCTTCCCCACAACCCACACTGTCTTCCCCACCACCCACACTGTCTTCCCCACCACCCACACTGTCTTCCCCATCACCCACACTGTCTTCCCCACCACCCACACTGTCTTCCCCACCACCCATGCTGTCTTCCCCACCACCCACACTGTCTTCCCCACCACCCACACTGTCTTCCCCACCACCCAAACTGACTTCCCCACCAACCATGCTGTCTTCCCCAACACCCACACTGTCTTCCCCACCACCCGCACTGTCTTCCCCACCACCCACACTGTCTTCCCCACGACCCATGCTGTCTTCCCCACCACCCACTCTGACTTCACCATCACCCACACTCTTCCCCACAACCCATGCTGTCTTCCCCATCACCCACACTGTCTTCCCCATAACCCACACTGTCTTCCCCATCACCCACACTGTCTTTCCCAACACCCACACTGTCTTCCCCACCACCCACACTGTATTCCCCACCACCCACACTGTCTTCCCCACCACCCATGCTGTCTTCCCCACCACCCACACTGTCTTCCCCACCACCCACACTGTCTTCCCCACCACCCACACTGTCTTCCCCACCACCCACACTGTCTTCCCCACCACCCACACTGTCTTCCCCACCACCCATGCTGTCTTCCCCACCACCCACACTGTCTTCCCCATCACCCACACTGTCTTCCCCATCACCCACACTGTCTTCCCCACCACCCACAGTCTTCCCCACCACCCACACTGTCTTCCCCACCACCCAAACTGTCTTCCCCACCACCCACACTGTCTTCCCCACCACCCACACTGTCTTCCCCACCACCCACACTGTCTTCCCCACCACCCACACTCTTCCCCACCACCCATGCTGTCTTCCCCACCACCCACACTGTCTTCCAAATCACCCACACTGTCTTCCCCATCACCCACACTGTCTTCCCCACCACCCACACTGTCTTCCCCACTACCCACACTGTCTTCCCCACCACAAACAGTCTTCCTCATCACTCACACTGTCTCCCCACCATCCACACTGTCTTCCTCATCACCCACACTGTCTTCCCCATCACCCACGCTGTCTTCCCCACCACCCACACTGTCTTCCCCATCACTCACACTGTCTTCCCTACCACCACCCTGTCTTCCCCACCACCCACACTGTCTTCCATACCACCTACACTGTCTTCCCCACCACCCACGCTACCTTCCCCACCACCCACACTGTCTTTCCTACCACCAGCCAGTCTTCCCCACCACCACCCAGTCTTCCCCACCACCCATTCCACCTTCCCCACCACCCACACTTTCTTCCCCACCACCCACACTTTCTTCCTCACCACCCACACTGTCTTCCCCACCACCCACGCTACCTTCCCCACCACCCACGGTACCTTCCCCACCACCCACGCTAACTTCTCCACCGCCCACGCTACCTTCCCCACCACCCACACTGTCTTCCCCACCACCCACGCTACCTTCCCCACCACCCACACTGTCTTCCCCACCACCCACACTGTCTTCCCCACCACCCACGCTACCTTCTCCACCACCCACACTGTCTTCCCCACCACCCACAGTCTTCCCCACCACCCACACTGTCTTCCCCACCACCCACGCTACCTTCCCCACCACCCACACTGTCTTCCCCACCACCCACGCTACCTTCCCCACCACCCACGCTACCTTCCCCACCACCCACGCTACCTTCCCCACCACCCACGCTACCTTCCCCACCACCCACGCTACCTTCCCCACCACCCACACTGTCTTCCCCACCACCCACGCTACCTTCCCCACCACCCACACTGTCTTCCCCACCACCCACGCTACCTTCCCCACCACCCACGCTACCTTCCCCACCACCCACGCTACCTTCCCCACCACCCACGCTACCTTCCCCACCACCCATGCTACCTTCCCCACCACCCACGCTACCTTCCCCACCACCCACGCTACCTTCCCCACCACCCACGCTACCTTCCCCACCACCCACGCTACCTTCCCCACCACCCACGCTACATTCCCCACCACCCACGCTACCTTCCCCACCTCTACCACACTACCTTCCCCACCACCCACACTACCTTCCCCACCACCCACACTACCTTCCCCACCACCCACACTACCTTCCCCACCACCCACGCTACCTTCCCCACCACCCACGCTACCTTCCCCACCACCCACGCTACCTTCCCCACCACCCACGCTACCTTCCCCACCACCCACGCTACCTTCCCCACCACCCACGCTACCTTCCCCACCACCCACGCTACCTTCCCCACCACCCACGCTACCTTCCCCACCACCCACACTGTCTTCCCCACCATCCACGCTACCTTCCCCACCACCCACGCTACCTTCCCCACCACCCACGCTACCTCGCCCACCACCAATGCTACCTTCCCCACCAGCCACGCTACCTTCCCCACCACCCACGCTTCCTTCCCCACCACCTACGCTACCTTCCCCACCATCCACGCTACCTTCCCCACCACCCACGCTACCTTCCCCACCATCCACGCTACCTTCCCCACCACCCACGCTACCTTCCCCACCACCCACGCTACCTTCCCCACCACCCACGCTACCATCCCCACCACCCACGCTACCTTCCCCACCACCCACGCTACCTTCCCCACCATCCACGCTACCTTCCCCACCACCCACGCTACCTTCCCCACCACCCACGCTACCTTCCCCACCACCCACGCTACCTTCCCCACCACCCACGCTACCTTCCCCACCACCCATGCTACCTTCCCCACCACCCACGCTACCTTCCCCACCACCCACGCTACCTTCCCCACCATCCACGCTACCTTCCCCACCACCCACGCTACCTTCCCCACCATCCACGCTACCTTCCCCACCACCCACGCTACCTTCCCCACCACCCACGCTACCTTCCCCACCACCCACGCTACCTTCCCCACCACCCATGCTACCTTCCCCACCACCCACGCTACCTTCCCCACCACCCACGCTACCTTCCCCACCACCCATGCTACCTTCCCCACCACCCACGCTACCTTCCCCACCACCTACGCTACCTTCCCCACCACCCATGCTACCTTCCCCACCACCCACGCTACCTTCCCCACCACCCACGCTACCTTCCCCACCACCCACGCTACCTTCCCCACCACCCACGCTACCTTCCCCACCATCCACGCTACCTTCCCCACCACCCACGCTACCTTCCCCACCACCCACGCTACCTTCCCCACCATCCACGCTACCTTCCCCACCATCCACGCTACCTTCCCCACCACCCACGCTACCTTCCCCACCACCCACGCTACCTTCCCCACCACCCACGCTACCTTCCCCACCATCCACGCTACCTTCCCCACCACCCACGCTACCTTCCCCACCACCCACGCTACCTTCCCCACCACCCACGCTACCTTCCCCACCACCCACGCTACCTTCCCCACCATCCACGCTACCTTCCCCACCACCCACGCTACCTTCCCCACCATCCACGCTACCTTCCCCACCACCCACGCTACCTTCCCCACCACCCACGCTACCTTCCCCACCACCCACGCTACCTTCCCCACACTACTCAAGACAGCAAGATTCACACAATACATCAAACTTAACATTTATATTCAAACATCCTCGAGAAACTCGTGCACAAGATATTATATTCATTTATCACGGCAGAAAACGTACTCAACACCTGCCAATCTAGATTCAGGAAAAACAAAAGCTCAAACGACATGTGATACAAATACAGGTCTTATTTCTATGCTTTATTGAATATAGAATTTACATAGTACTTCTGCAACAACAAAATATAATGACTAGTATATCTAATAACTACAGGGATGGTGATGTCTTGCATATGTCAAGAGAAAAGTTATAACTACAGGTCACATATTTTAAACTCACCATGTAATCTGCATCACTAAGATGTAAGAGAGGAGAACCACACATCACGTGTTGGCGTCCATGACACCCCAAGCTGTTGTTGTTGTTGTTAAGGGCCCCGAGAGGTGGTGCAGTATTATCATGCTTCCCACAGGAGCTGTATCAATACATGACACAACTGTAAAAATGCTAGACCTGCTCTATGCAGCTCTGGAAAATAATGAATATCCAATAGGACTCTTTACTGACCTAAGAAAAGCTTTTGATACAACAGACCACGGCATACTACTACGCAAACTTGACCATTATGGTATAAGATGCCATGCCCTTGCCTATTTCAAATCCTATCTTACTAACAGGTATCAATACGTCTCTATCAATGACACATTCTCATCAACACAGCCACTTGCTACTGGAGTCCCACATGGGAGTGTCCTTGGTCCCCTGCTCTTCCTCTTATACATCAATGATCTTCCCAATGTATCTCAACACCTTACACCTATTCTCTCTGCTGACGACAAGATTTGTAACATCTTCCACCCAAATCTTGCCTCGCTCAACACCATTGTTTACGAAGAGCTAGTAAAAATATTGACTCGGATCACTGCTAATAAAGTTACACTTAATACTGACAAAACCTGACCAGCTGGGCTGTGGCTCGTACGTAACAGCCTGGTTGATCAGGCTCTGATCCACCAGGAGGCCTGGTCACAGACCGGGCTGTGGGGGCGTTGACCCCCGGAACTCTCTCCAGGTGCACTCCAGGTATTATGTTTGGTAACAGAGCAGATGTTCCACAGCTAAACATTATGATTGACAACACTCTTATTGCTAAACAAAAGGAGGGCATATTCTTGGGCCTACACCTTGACAGCAACCTGAAATTCTGCACCCATGTCCAACACATAACAAAAAAAGTATCCAAAACAGTTGGGATCCTCTCCAACCTAAAATGGAGGAATATAGCAAATAATATTGTTGCAGTAATAACACCAGGAGGCAGCTCTGATGAAAACTCACACTCACGCGAGCTTTTAAATCTCTGCACAAAATTCAATTTAAACCAGCAAATAATAGAGCCTACTAGACTGGAGAGAATAAGAAGAATAAGAATAAGATTTCGTTCGGATTTTTAACCCCGGAGGGTTAGCCACCCAGGATAACCCAAGAAAGTCAGTGCGTCATCGAGGACTGTCTAACTTATTTCCATTGGGGTCCTTAATCTTGTCCCCCAGGATGCGACCCACACCAGTCGACTAACACCCAGGTACCTATTTGCTGCTAGGTGAACAGGACAACAGGTGTAAGGAAACGTGTCGGAATGTTTCCACCCGCCGGGAATCGAACCCGGGCCCTCCGTGTGTGAAGCGGGAGCTTTAGTCACCATATCAAAAACATACTCAGATCACAACATAATTGAGGTTCAGACATGCATGCGCGGAGCCCCAGACCGACAAAATGAGATTAGTCACGAGGGAGCATTCACCAAATTCAACTTCAATAACAAAAACATAAAGTGGGACCAAGTAAACCAAGTCCTAACCGATATAAGCTGGGAAGATATATTAAGCAACACAGACCCCAACTTATGCCTAGAACAGATTAACTCGGTGGCACTCGATGTATGCACAAGGCTTATTCCTCTAAGAAAAAGGAGGAGTAGATGTAAAATAGAAAGAGACAGGCGCTCCCTTTACAGGCGACGGAAAAGAATAACAGAGCAGCTAAAAGAGGTCAATATATCTGAAATGCGTAGGGAGACACTGGTCAGAGAAATAGCAAGCATCGAACTTAAGCTAAAAGAATCCTTTAGGAGTCAGGAATCGCGGGAAGAACTAAAAGCCATAAATGAAATCGAAAGAAACCCAAAGTATTTCTTCTCCTATGCCAAATCAAAATCGAGAACAACGTCCAGTATTGGGCCCCTACTTAAACAAGATGGGTCCTACACAGATGACAGCAAGGAAATGAGTGAGCTACTCAAGTCCCAATATGACTCAGTTTTTAGCAAGCCGCTAACCAGACTGAGAGTCGAAGATCAAAATGAATTTTTTATGAAAGCCACAAAATTTGATTAACACAAGCCTATCCGATGTTATCCTGACGCCAAATGACTTCGAACAGGCGATAAATGACATGCCCATGCACTCTGCCCCAGGGCCAGACTCATGGAACTCTGTGTTCATCAAGAACTGCAAGAAGCCCCTATCACGAGCCTTTTCCATCCTATGGAGAGGGAGCATGGACACGGGGGTCGTCCCACAGTTACTAAAAACAACAGACATAGCCCCACTCCACAAAGGGGGCAGTAAAGCAACAGCAAAGAACTACAGACCAATAGCACTAACATCCCATATCATAAAAATCTTTGAAAGGGTCCTAAGAAGCAAGATCACCACCCATCTAGAAACCCATCAGTTACACAACCCAGGGCAACATGGGTTTAGAACAGGTCGCTCCTGTCTGTCTCAACTATTGGATCACTACGACAAGGTCCTAAATGCACTAGAAGACATTATTATTATTACAATCAAGGGGGAAGCGCTAAACCCGGAGGATTATACAGCGCCTGGGGGGGGATGTGGAAGGCATTCAGGCTTAATTTGGGGAACTGGAGCACAGATCCACTAGAAGACAAAAAGAATGCAGATGTAATATATACAGACTTTGCAAAAGCCTTCGACAAGTGTGACCATGGCGTAATAGCGCACAAAATGCGTGCTAAAGGAATAACAGGAAAAGTCGGTCGATGGATCTATAATTTCCTCACTAACAGAACACAGAGAGTAGTCGTCAACAGAGTAAAGTCCGAGGCAGCTACGGTGAAAAGCTCTGTTCCACAAGGCACAGTACTCGCTCCCATCTTGTTCCCCATCCTCATATCCGACATAGACAAGGATGTCAGCCACAGCACCGTGTCTTCCTTTGCAGATGACACCCGAATCTGCATGACAGTGTCTTCCATTGCAGACACTGCAAAGCTCCAGGCGGACATCAACCAAATCTTTCAGTGGGCTGCAGAAAACAATATGAAGTTCAACGATGAGAAATTTCAATTACTCAGATATGGTAAACATGAGGAAATTAAATCTTCATCAGAGTACAAAACAAATTCTGGCCACAAAATAGAGCGAAACACCAACGTTAAAGACCTGGGAGTGATCATGTCGGAGGATCTCACCTTCAAGGACCATAACATTGTATCAATCGCATCTGCTAGAAAAATGACAGGATGGATAATGAGAACCTTCAAAACTAGGGAGGCCAAGCCCATGATGACACTCTTCAGGTCACTTGTTCTATCTAGGCTGGAATATTGCTGCACACTAACAGCACCTTTCAAGGCAGGTGAAATTGCCGACCTAGAAAATGTACAGAGAACTTTCACAGCGCGCATAACGGAGATAAAACACCTCAATTACTGGGAGCGCTTGAGGTTCCTAAACCTGTATTCCCTGGAACGCAGGAGGGAGAGATACATGATTATATACACCTGGAAAATCCTAGAGGGACTAGTACCGAACTTGCACACAAAAATCACTCACTACGAAAGCAAAAGACTTGGCAGACGATGCACCATCCCCCCAATGAAAAGCAGGGGTGTCACTAGCACGTTAAGAGACCATACAATAAGTGTCAGGGGCCCGAGACTGTTCAACTGCCTCCCAGCACACATAAGGGGGATTACCAACAGATCCCTGGCAGTCTTCAAGCTGGCACTGGACAAGCACCTAAAGTCAGTTCCTGATCAGCCGGGCTGTGGCTCGTACGTTGGTTTGCGTGCAGCCAGCAGCAACAGCCTGGTTGATCAGGCTCTGATCCACCAGGAGGCCTGGTCACAGACCGGGCTGCGGGAGCGTTGACCCCCAGAACTCTCTCCAGGTAAAACCCTGGTGATGGACCAGACCCTGGGGGAACTGACTCCTCAAACACCTTCCAGGTATATAACTGCTATATTATACTTTGTTCCTTCTTTTTAATTCATTAATTTTATTTGCATTTCCATCTCCATTAATACATCAAATTCTGATTTTTCTTTTATCTATTTACACTTTTCCATTCTTTGTTTCTTCACAAAAATGTTAGGTAAGAAAACTACATTTTGCTTAAAAGCTGTAAAATACATTTTAATAGCACAACAGGTACTGTATTATTAATAATAATAATAGATTTATTTACTACAAGTCCATGTACAAGGTATACAGGCCTAGCTGACATCAGTGACATACTACTGTATAGGAAGGCACTTGTTAATGTGAGCATTTCGGACAAATTGTCAGTTTTGTCCTAGGATGTGACCCACACCACCATATTATTATTATAATCAAGGGGGAAGCGCTAAACCTGGAGGATTATACAGCACCTGGGGGAGAGGATGTGGAAGGCATTCAGGCTTAATTCAGGGAACTGGAGCACAGATCCAATTCCCTAAATCAAGAGCCCCTCACCAACATCAAGGAACCTTCCCTGAGGGGCCACACCATCATAACCAAGCACTAAACCTATATGGTCATAGAGTGCCAGAGTGCTAAATGTGTAATATACCTGATCAGAGACCAGGAATATGATGAATATGACAGAAGCCTAGTATGGGTAGTGAAGATTGCGTAAGGGTGGTATACATAAAAATATTATAATCTTAGATTATTATAATCAAATAAAGCAGTAGATTTATAATCTTAGATAATATAAAACTTAAAAATATTTGTAGAGGAAAAAATCTTTTAAATTTAGTTATCCGTTATAGGCCAATCTCCAGAAATCACATAAATTAGGCACATTTATTATGGTGTCCCATATATATTGTTTGTTGTTATACTCTTTTGAACGACGCTTACCTCCACTGATAAGTGCAAATCTTCTTAAGTTCATTTCCCAGTTGACAAGTTTAGAAAGTCTGTCATCTTCCCAAGGCTCTATATTATTTTCCCTCATACTTTCACACATAAACTCGTAGGGATTTGTTGTTTCCTCTGAAAATAATTCAAGAGTATAGCGTTCCAGTTCTCTTTCTTTATTAATCCTAAGGTCAGCTTGGCTATCCAATCTTCGCATACTGAGTTGTGAAGGCCTTTCAGATTCCAAAATATCAACTGTTTCCATGGCACTGTAATGATTTTCAGTCAAATAAGAATTGGAAGAGTTTCCTTGTTTATTAACAATGGTCACCTGACTGGACTTTGGATTTTCAACATAGTTGATACTTGTCGCTAGAGATAAATCTTGTGGCACATCATTGTAAAGCTCCGAGTTTGTGTCTTTACCACTGTCTATATTTTTTTCTTGCATGGGGACAGAGTCCATGATCCATTTCTCTATTTTAGACTTACTAGTTTCTTTTCTGCAATGTCTTTTCTCACTATCTGAATTTATTTCTGTTCTTTTATTTATACCTTGACTGTTTGAGTGCTTCTTTGGCTTTTGTTGACATGCTCTTACATTTGAATTTTCCCTCTCCTTTTGTTTCTTCAGATCATGAGAATATAGAGTTTCTGAATGGCTGTCATCACACAGACTCTTCACATGATTCTTCTTTGTTTTTTTATGGTCTGATTTTAATTCCTTTTGTCTGTAATAACTTTTCTCTTTGCCAAGTCGTTTTCTGTTAGTTGGTTTACCGTCATTGCTACTTTGATGTATAGTATGTGTGCCACTGTTATTATTTACACTGTTGCTGATGTTTCTACCTTTATTTAGTGATATTTTGTTTTTACAACTAGTTTTATGTTTAGAATTGACTATACTCTCATCACTATCATAGTTAATAATACGTCGACGTTTGCTTAGTGATGCTCTGCTATTTTCATCGCTGTTGTCAATGCTTGTCTGATGTCTAGTATTAAGTGTTGTGCTCTCATCACTATTGCTATCAATAGTACGTAGACGTTTGCTTAGTGATGCTCTGCTATTTTCATCACTGTTGTCAATGCTTGTCTGATGTCTAGTATTAAGTGTTGCGCTCTCATCACTATTGCTATTAATAATACTTTGACGTTTGCTTAATGATGCTCTATTTTCATCGCTGTTGTCAATGCTTGTCTGATGTCTAGTATTAAGTGTTGTGCTCTCATCACTATTGCTATCAATAGTACATCGACGTTTGCTTAGTGATGCTCTGCTATTTTCATCGCTGTTGTCAATGTTTGTCTGATGTCTAGTATTAAGTGTTGTGTTCTCATCACTATTGCTATCAATAGTACATCGACGTTTGCTTAGTGATGCTCTGCTATTTTCATCGCTGTTGTCAATGTTTGTCTGATGTCTAGTATTAAGTGTTGTGTTCTCATCACTATTGCTATCAATAGTACATCGACGTTTGCTTAGTGATGCTCTGCTATTTTCATCGCTGTTGTCAATGTTTGTCTGATGTCTAGTATTAAGTGTTGTGTTCTCATCACTATTGCTATCAATAGTACATCGACGTTTGCTTAGTGATGCTCTGCTATTTTCATCGCTGTTGTCAATGTTTGTCTGATGTCTAGTATTAAGTGTTGTGTTCTCATCACTATTGCTATCAATAGTACATCGATGTTTGCCTAGTGATGCTCTGTGGGTTTCATCATTACTGCTGCTCATTTGCTTTGTGGGAGTCTGCACATTTAAACTCCTGTGGTTATCCACATTTTCCTCTGTTTTACTTAAATTGTATTTTACAATGCTGGAACCCCTTATTACAGCACACATTTCTATATTTGCGAGAGGTGGGAGTGTTGCAGTAATTTCTTTTTTCATACCAATGCTTTCTGAAGGATTTTTTATATTTTTATCAGATAAGACTCTTTCCCCATCAAAACAGTTTTTCTTAAGTTTATTGTGCAAATGAAAATTATCAGGTTTTGAAATTAGATTGTCTTGTAGCTCTGAAAATCCTGTAGCCTCTTGGGAAGTGTTAGCTGTTGGTGCTGACACAGTTTGCCCACCCACAGCACGGACTACTGATGTATGAATTTCTTGGGCAGTTTTGGCTGGTGGCCCATTTTTTTCGGTGTCAAGAGCTGAAGAAACCATCACTTTTGGAGTAATATTTATGTGGGTACTTGAACCTGAACCAACTGAAGATCTCAATAACTTCAGTATAGCTCCAGTAGATTCACTACTCTCAGGACCATTATCACTATCAGAAGAATCATCACTGCCATTATCATCAGGGGTAACAGCGACATCACTGCAGGTACTAACATGTGTAATATCAACATTTTTGGTACCTGCCTTACACTCCACAGAAATAAATTTCTTAACATCAGTAACATTACCATTAGTAACAGCCCCTTTGCGTTTGTTTACAATATTTTTACCATCACCAATGGTCTCATGTTGGTACAAAACACCTGTAGTACCATGGGGAGTAATCTCACTATAGCCAGTATCCTCCCATTTGGGTTTAGAGGGAGGGTGCTTGTACCAGCAGTATTCTGGGGGTCTTGAACACCTACAACGAAGGGCATGTATGCAATAGATGCCATCATCCTTTGGGTATCTATGGAGATAATAACACCTGGTTCTTAAGCATCTGCCCTTCATGAACCACACACATCTGTCTTTCTTTCTTGCATCTCTTGTGGGGAAAAAGTTTTTTTTTGGTGACACATAGTTTTCTCTCTCTGATTTATGAAAACGTGGGTCTTTCTCTCTCTCTGATACTTGATCATAGTTTTTTCTATAAGATAATTTACCAGGATATTTCATTCTTTCTAAATTTGAGACACTTGGAGAATTATGTTTTACAGCAAATGAAGAGTTTTGTACATTTCTCACTCTCTTCGTAGTGTCAAAATCTTCTGAGGAACTGCTGTCTATATATTCAAGATCTATATTTTGTTGAACCTGGGGAGAAATCTCTCTCTCTTCTTGGGCATTTGTTTCTATTTTGTTTTCCTCGTCAGTAATCTTTCCCTCATGCGAAATCTTTCGAGTTGGGTCACTCTCTATTTGTCCTAGACTTACAGACAACTGAGGCTTGGAAAGAATATTTGCTTCACCTTCAAATACTTCTTTTGAAGGTTTTGTCATTGCTAAAGCCATTTCTGACAATTCTCCATCTTTCTCCTGAGAAGAAACATTATTAGCAAATAATCCAGTCTTTGTTGCTTTAAGTGCTGCTAGCTGTGGTGTTTCAGTTGGATTTATTTTAAATCTCCCATCAGTCTCAAGATCAATTATTTTCACTTCTTTACATACATTTTCTGACTTATTTTTCTCGTTGATCTTGTTTTTGTGTTCCAAGCTTTGGTCTACTGGTTTATCCCCAAAGAACGGGGGGTAAGTAATCTCGCAATCCAACACAGGGTTGTTTCCAGGGCTATTTTCTTGACATGTTGCAACCTCAGGGTTGATGAATTTCTTGCTGGGATCTATCCAGGCATCTTTGAGGATTACTCCAGTATTGAATTTTAAAAATTTGCTAAGTCCTGTTGACAAGTTTATAACTTCCTTTTGAATTTCCATTTTATGGTATCTATGATCTGTTAGGACATTTTTTTTCTGGATGGACTCATGCATATGCTGTTCCTGAATACTTTCACCCCATTTTCTGTTTATATGTGGAACACCAAGATGGAGATCCATCTGGGATTGACTTTGTTTTTCCAAATCCTGATATCTCGTCTCTCTGTCATTATAAGGAGGATCAATCTGTGGTGTAGCAGACACACATTGGTCAGCTGAACCTCGTTTCTTCAGACCCTGATATTTCCCCATTATACCATGTGAAGTGGTAGGGATGCAGGGATCTGGCTCTTTCATAATTTTATATATATTGCTACCAAATAAGCTAACATTGAAGAGGGGCTCTCTTTGTCTACTCACATCAGGATATATCATGCTGTCACAAGTAGTCGATGTGCAGGGATCTCTTGGACACTTTATATTAATATTTGATTCCCCATTGCTATTATTAATTGAAACACTAAAGCAGAGATCTCTTGAATTTTGTCTACTCATATCAGGATCTCTCTCACAATTGTCATATGATGTAGTGGATATGTGGGAATCTCTTAGACCTTGTATATTCCTATCTGGATCTCTCACTCTTTCATCATATAATGATGTGGCAGCAATATGGGGATCTTTTGGACATTGCATTTCCACATTTGGTAATGTTATCTTTGTTCCTTGTGATGAGGTACCAGTGCTGTGGAAATCTCTCCTGATATCTGTAAAAAACTGTAGTGGTTCCTTTTCCCGGTAAAGAGAATTTATCCCCATGGACAGTGGCTTTTGGGTCAATGCACCTGTTTGAATGTTTAGGAGAGACTGTTGTTGCTGAAGATCATGAAGTGAATGATGGGCTGGAATTGTGGAATTGCTGAGTGCTTGGTATTCTTGATGAGGCCCTATCCCCATCCTCTCATTGTTGAATGCTCTGTCAGCACTTTGCTCTGGGATCTTCCATGGGGAAGGCCACCGATCTGGTTTGTCATTACAATTTTGAGAGTCATGATCATCTGTGAATATTACTGTATCCTCATCGCTGTCTTCATTTGGCAAATCCTGCTGGGAAATCAAAGAAATATAATTTTATTATTCTGTTTAATAATGTACAAGACCTAATATAGTAACACACCACTGCGGCCAACACATCTCACCTACACAAATTGCTACCAACACATACAGCCACAACAAATACACACCACTTCAACACACATCACTCCAACACATACCACTCAAGCTGCCACACATAACCCCAGCCTATACTAGTCATTCCCATGCACACATACTCCAAACCACATACACTCAATTCAACCAACTTCTGCAACCCAAACCACACACTTCAGTCTATACAAGCTTACATATATCTCAATCCCCACATACCTATAACATAATATCAAATTTAAACTGGATGGATGGATAAGCAAGTGGAAGGACTCAGATGGCCAAAAGCTCTAATGGTGGGTCATCATCTAAGATGTACAAAGACTTAATGGTAATTAATAGAGCATGTAAGGGCAGAAGATCCGGATCAAGAGGACAGGTGGAAAGCAAAAGTTTAAGAACCTAGAAGAGGCAGTGGAGGCAAACTCAATGCACAACTTCTAGAGTAAATATAAGACACAAGATGGATATCAACGACACCACAAAGACATGGGACCAGGAACTGATTCTCGGCCCAACAAACGCAACTTAGCGAGTACAACTCAGTACATATACATGCACACACACACACATTTCTAACTCACATGCTATTCCAACACAATCAACATGCCAATCCATGCATTCCACTACATATCATAGGGAAAAAATCACAGCAAACTTATCTACTGCTAGGGGAAACTAATGAAGAAAGCATTACATCAACTTAGAGCATGTTATTACATGGTTAATGAAATGAATAGGGAAACATAATAGGATTAAAGGGAAAACTGCCATAGAGGCCTGAGCAAAGAAGCTAGAGGACAACTGAGGGGAAATCCAGTAAGTTTAAGATGCAGAAAAAAATTTGACAATAAAAGCAAATGGGAAGAAAAAACAAAAACACAAATAACACCCACATAGGAGAGGAGCTTATGACGACGTTTCGGTCCGACTTGGACCATTTACAAAGTCACACTAACAAAAAGGAGAGGAGTATATATAGACCAGCAGACAGGGATGGGACAAGAGAGGTAGTAGGAAAGGAAGAAGAAAGGTAGTGGCAGAGGTAGTAGTAGTAGTAGTAGAAGAGTCAAATACTAAGAAAGAGGAGCACTGCAAGGGAGCTAGAGACCCACAAAGGGTAAGAACAAGAACACAGAGGGGGGAGGGAATAATGGACCAAACACCCAAGGCAGAAGATAGAAAATCCAAAGGAGAAAGAGAAAAGGGAAAGAGGGAGAAGGGGAAAAAAGAATCAGGTTAAGTCACGGGTGTTCTGAAGTTTGGAGCATTTTACAATATAGTGGGAGAGGAAGGCATCTACAGAGACTGAGCCTGGACTAAGATTCATACAAGGAAAATTGTGTATTAGGGAGGATTCAACCAGACAGCAACTGTGAAAGTTAAAAGTAGGGAAGACAGTTTTACCTTAAGACCAGTCAGTAGGATGACTGTGATCTCTGATGTGACAGAAAAGAGCATTGTTAGTGTTGGCAAGCCTAACACTACTTTTGTGCTCCCTGAATCTGTCAGAAAGAGATTAGCCAGCTTCTCCAAAATACTGAAAAGGACAGGAGGAACAAGAAATAGAGTAGACATCAGAAGCATCTACAGAGAGGTATGAACTAGATTGGTGTTAAGTGTGTTAGTCTGGCAAAAAGTAAGCTTGATGTCTAAGGAATGGAGAGAGTTTTTGAGATTATAAAGACCGGAAATATACAGAAGGCAGAGGATAGGAAATTTCCCAGGAGTAGAGAGTTTGGGGGAGAAAAAAGTAAATTTAGCATGTGAGAAGGCAGAGTGTAGGCTTAGTGAACTGCATACCAACAAATTAGGTACCATACTGGAGATTAGTCCAGAAATCAGAGCAACAGGCAGGGGTAAAAGGTGGATTTCTCCAGTGGGTGAAGGAGTTCTTAAAAGACAGAAGGCAGAGATTAACAGGGATGAGACATCAGAATGGGAGAGTAATGAGTGGGGTACCACAAAAGTTAGGGCCACTACTGTTCCTAATACAGTGGTACCTCGGGATACAATTTTTTTTCGTTCCAGAAGGCTGTTCGAGTGCTGATACCAAACGAATTTGTTCCCATAAGAAATGATATAAATTAGTCAGTTTCAGACCTCCAAAAATACACTTACAAAAGCACTTACATAAATACACTTACATAACTGCTCGAGTTTTGAGCTGTTCATAACCCAAGGTACCATTGTATATGTGAATGGTCTATTAGAAAAGATTGAATTCTGTGTCACTGCTGATGTAAATTTGCAATTTGGAGAAGGCAAAGGATGACTGGATGCAAAGTGCAACATAGGCAGACACTGCAAATATCAAAAGTTTAAAGAATCTAGATAACTATAACAAAAACCAGACTGCCAGAAATGTATATAAGCTGTATGTCACCAGCATACTAAAGATTAGCAAAGCCCAAATTCAGGAATATATTAATGTTGGTGGAATTACCGACAATATGTAAAATAAAAGGACACAAATGCAACTAGTGTGTCATTTTATTGTGGCAATGTTTTGCTCCCCAGGAGCTTTATCAAACCGTTAAAACAATACATGGACACAGAGGGTATATATAGGCTAGAGTGAAGTGTAATACTACTGGTAGTAGTACAACTACAACTTATTTCACTACTACTACGACTAGTATTGCACCTCACTCTAAGCCTATATATACCCTCTGTGTCCATGTATTGTTTGTAATGGCTTGATAAAGCTCTTGGAGAGCGAAACGCTGCTATACATGTTAAGCCAGGCAGTATATGACCCAAGAATAATGTCCAGTCCAGCAATAACAAAAAAAGGCACAATACTGTGACTGAAAGATACACAAATAACCTGCCCATAGAAGAGAGGAGCTTACGATGATGTTTCGGTCCAACTTGGACCATTTACAGTCACTTTGTAAATGGTCCAAGTCGGACCGAAACGTTGTCGTAAGCTCCTCTCTCCTATGTGCCGGTTGTGTATCCAGGCCAGCACTTGCAGAAAATAGTACAAAAGCTGAGGGAATGGATTCTGAGAAGAGGATCGAAAAACTGAACCTGACAACCTTGGAGAACTAAAGGGAGATCATTACATAAATAAAATCTGAAGACAAATTGATATGACAGGATGAGTCTAAAGAGGAACAGGATCAAAGAGACAATGGTGGAAATTGAAGACAAATGAGACATAGGAACATGAGGAAGTATTTTTTAGTCTGCATGTGGTTGAAAAATGAGTGCAAAGAGCCATCTCAACTCCCTAAAGCACAAGACCGCAAATACATGAAAATAAAATAGGTCGTCTGTTGACAATAGTCTCTGACAGATGACAGCTTTGCAGTTGTAGCTACAGTGAAGATGGTACACCAGTGTAACTGGTGCTGTAACTACAAACCTTGAAGATGGTACATTAACCTAACTGCTTTAACTACACTGTAGATGGTATACCAATGTAACTATGCTGTTGTAACTACACTAAAGATGGTACACCAATGTAACTATGTTGGTGTAACTACAATGAAGGTGGTACACCAATGTAACTATGTTGGTGTAAGTACAATGAAGATGGTACCTCACTAATGTAACTATGTTGGTGTAACTACACTAAAGATGGTACACCAATGTAACTATGTTGGTGTAACTACAATGAAGATGGTACCTCACCAATGTAACTCTGCTGCTGTACCTATAAACACTAAAGATGGGGCACTGCTCTGCTTGGTGAGGCACCTACCCTCCAGGGCACCTTAAATTCTTCGTGGCCCACGTGGATTCAACAAGGCGCTGGAAACATTTCTTACAGATCTTGGTTTAAGTTGACATGATAGTATCACACAGCTGAGCAAATTTGTTACCTGCACAATCATGTAGCAAACCCCTTCCCAATCCCAAAGTAACAATCACACAATATTTGAATTTGTTACTATACCTTAATACTCTCCAAACAGCTACACTGATGACTGGACACCACCACATTACTTCCTTAAAATGTTCCCTGTCATGTATGTGACAAGGAACATGATGAGGAAGATTTTTTTTCTATATATATATATATATATATATTTTTTTTTTTTTGCTGATTTCCTGTCCACTTATGCCTTTGTGCATTCTGGAAATATTGCACTTTTTCTTGTGGATGGGGGAACACTTTTTTTTTGTCACATTTCTTTTTTGCAACTTGCACATAATCACAACCTGATTGATCACATCCAGCTGGAATTGACTTAGGTTTTCGCTAATCATACCCTCTACTGAGCGTTTTCACAGGCCGTATCCCACCGAGGCGGGGTTACCCAAAAGGAAAAACGAAAGTTTCTCTTTTTGCATTTAGTAATATATACAGGAGAAGGGGTTACTAGCCCCTTGCTCCCGGCATTTTAGTCGCCTCTTACGACACGCATGGCTTACGGAGGAAGAATTCTGTTCCACTTCCCCATGGAGATAAGAGGAAATAAAGAACAAGAAATAGTAAGAAAATAGAAAAAAACCCAGAGAGGTGTGTATATGCTTGTACATGTATGTGTAGTGTAAGTAGACGTAATGGAGAGTTAGTGAGAAGATGGAGAGAATATTTTAAGGAATTGTTAAATGTTGATGAAGATAGGGAAGCTGTGATTTCGTGTATAGGGCAAGGAGGAATAACATTTTGTAGGAGTGAGGAAGAGCCAGTTGTGAGTGTGGGGGAAGTTTGTGAGGCAGTGAGTAGAATGAAAGGGGGTAGGGCAGCTGGGATTGATGGGATAAAGATAGAAATTTTAAAAGCAGGCGGGGATATAGTTTTGGAGTGGTTGGTGCTATTTAATAAATGTATGGAAGATGTGAAAACAGTGAAGAGTTTTCATGAGGATAGTGAGGCTCAAGTTAGGGTATGTAGGAGAGGGGGAGATTATTTCCCAGTAAAAGTAGGCCTTAGACAAGGATGTGTGATGTCACCATGGTTGTTCAATATATTTATAGATGGGGTTGTAAGAGAAGTGAATGCGAGGGTGTTGGCAGGAGGTGTGGAGTTAAAAGATAAAGAATCTAACACAAAGTGGGAGTTGTCACAGTTGCTCTTTGTTGATGACACTGTGCTTTTGGCAGATTCTGAAGAGAAGTTGCAGAGGTTGGTGGATGAGTTTGGAAGGGTATGTAAAAAGAAAATTACAGAGTGGCACACGATGTATGCACAAGGCTTATTCCTCTAAGAAAAAGGAGGAATAGATGTAAAATAGAAAGAGACAGGCGCTCCCTTTACAGGCGATGAAAAAGAATAACAGAGCGGCTAAAAGAGGTCAATATATCTGAAATGCGTAGGGAGACACTGGTCAGAGAAATAGCAAGCATCGAACTTAAGCTTAAAGAATCCTTTAGGAGTCAGGAATCGCGGGAAGAACTAAAAGCCATAAATGAAATCGAAAGAAACCCAAAGTATTTCTTCTCCTATGCCAAATCAAAATCGAGAACAACGTCCAGTATTGGGCCCCTACTTACACAAGATGGGTCCTACACAGATGACAGCAAGGAAATGAGTGAGCTACTCAAGTCCCAATATGACTCAGTTTTTAGCAAGCCGCTAACCAGACTGAGAGTCGAAGATCAAAATGAATTTTTTATGAGAGAGCCACAAAATTTGATTAACACAAGCCTATCCGATGTTATCCTGACGCCAAATGACTTCGAACAGGCGATAAATGACATGCCCATGCACTCTGCCCCAGGGCCAGACTCATGGAACTCTGTGTTCATCAAGAACTGCAAGAAGCCCCTATCACGAGCCTTTTCCATCCTATGGAGAGGGAGCATGGACACGGCATGGACACGGGGGTCGTCCCACAGTTACTAAAAACAACAGACATAGCCCCACTCCACAAAGGGGGCAGTAAAGCAACAGCAAAGAACTACAGACCAATAGCACTAACATCCCATATCATAAAAATCTTTGAAAGGGTCCTAAGAAGCAAGATCACCACCCATCTAGAAACCCATCAGTTACACAACCCAGGGCAACATGGGTTTAGAACAGGTCGCTCCTGTCTGTCTCAACTATTGGATCACTACGACAAGGTCCTAAATGCACTAGAAGACAAAAAGAATGCAGATGTAATATATACAGACTTTGCAAAAGCCTTCGACAAGTGTGACCATGGAGTAATAGCGCACAAAATGCGTGTTAAAGGAATAACAGGAAAAGTCGGTCAATGGATCTATAATTTCCTCACTAACAGAACACAGAGAGTAGTCGTCAACAGAGTAAAGTCTGAGGCAGCTACGGTGAAAAGCTCTGTTCCACAAGGCACAGTACTCGCTCCCATTTTGTTCCTCATCCTCATATCAGACATAGACAAGGATGTCAGCCACAGCACCATGTCTTCCTTTGCAGATGACACCCGAATCTGCATGACAGTGTCTTCCATTGCAGACACTGCAAAGCTCCAGGCGGACATCAACCAAATCTTTCAGTGGGCTGCAGAAAACAATATGAAGTTCAACGATGAGAAATTTTAATTACTCAGATATGGTAAACAAGAGGAAATTAATTCTTCATCAGAGTACAAAACAAATTCTAGCCACAAAATAGAGCGAAACACCAACGTCAAAGACCTGGGAGTGATCATGTCGGAGGATCTCACCTTCAAGGACCATAACATTGTATCAATCGCATCTGCTAGAAAAATGACAGGATGGATAATGAGAACCTTCAAAACTAGGGAGGCCAAGCCCATGATAACACTCTTCAGGTCACTTGTTCTATCTAGGCTGGAATATTGCTGCACACTAACAGCACCTTTCAAGGCAGGTGAAATTGCCGACCTAGAAAATGTACAGAGAACTTTCACGGCGCGCATAACGGAGATAAAACACCTCAATTACTGGGAGCGCTTGAGGTTCCTAAATCTGTATTCCCTGGAACGCAGGAGGGAGAGATACATGATTATATACACCTGGAAAATCCTAGAGGGACTAGTACCGAACTTGCACACGAAAATCACTCACTATGAAAGCAAAAGACTTGGCAGACGATGCACCATCCCCCCAATGAAAAGCAGGGGTGTCACTAGCACGTTAAGAGACCATACAATAAGTGTCAGGGGCCCGAGACTGTTCAACTGCCTCCCAGCACACATAAGGGGGATTACCAACAGACCCCTGGCAGTCTTCAAGCTGGCACTGGACAAGCACCTAAAGTCAGTTCCTGATCAGCCGGGCTGTGGCTCGTACGTTGGTTTGCGTGCAGCCAGCAGCAACAGCCTGGTTGATCAGGCTCTGATCCACCAGGAGACCTGGTCACAGACCGGGCCGCGGGGGCGTTGACCCCCGGAACTCTCTCCAGGTAAACTCCAGGTCTCCAGTAAGGTGATGAGGATAACAAAAAAATTAGGTAATGAAAGATTGGATATCAGATTGGAGGGAGAGAGTATGGAGGAGGTGAATGTATTCAGATATTTGGGAGTGGATGTGTCAGTAGATGGGTCTATGAAAGATGGCATGAATCAAAGAATTGATGAGGGGAAAAAGACGAGTGGTGCAATTAGGAGTTTGTGGAGACAAAGAACTTTGTCCATGGAAGCTAAGAGGGGAATGTATGAGAGTATAGTTATACCAACACTCTTATATGGGTGTGAAACATGGGTGTTGAATGTTGCAACTAGGAGAAGGCTGGAGGCAGTGGAGATGTCATGTCTGAGGGCAATATGTGGTGTGAATATAATGTGGAGAATTCACAGTTTGGAAATCAGGAGGTGGTGTAGGATTACTAAAACTATTATCCAGAGGGTTTAGGAGGGGTTGAGGTGGTTTGGGCATGTAGAGAGGATGTAACAGAACAGAATGACTTTGGGAGTGTATAAATCTGTAGTGGAGGGAAGGTGAGGTAGGGGTCGGCCTAAAAAAGGTTGGAAGGAGGGGGTAAAGGAAGTTTTGTGTGTGAGGGGCTTGGACTTTCAGCAAGCATGCATGAGCATGTTAGATAGGAGGAAATAGAGGCAAATGATTTTTAGGACATGATGTGGTGTTGGAGGGTGAGCAGTGTAACATTTATAAAGGGATTCAGGGAAATTGGCATACTGGAGATGGGAAGTACAGTGTCTGCACTCTGAAGGAGGGGTGTTAATGTTGTAGTTTTATAACTGTAGTGTAAGCACACCTCTGGCAAGACAGTGATGGAGTGAATGATGGTGAAAGTTTTTCTTTTTAGGGCCACCCTGCCTTGGTGGAAAACGGCCAGTGTGTTAATAAAAAAAAAAAAAAATATATATATATAAAGCAATGAAACTGCGAAACAAGTGGTTTTGAATAATTTACCAAAGTGCGATAGGCCGGGGTTTGACCCCACGACACATTGTCCTGCCTCAAGGGACAATACAGTGTAATAATATATCTTTATTTCTACAAGTACATGTACATGGTGTACAGATTATAGCTAACATACAATTTTTATTTCTTTGTAAGTTTACACTGAGATTCTGGAAGTTAGAATAATGAGTTGCAGTACAAAGAGCCACTATCATGCCATGGCATTATGGCCAGACTAAATTAATGACTTACAGACTACTTAATATGTACTAGAGAAATTGATCATAGTTTTAAGTTATATATCTGTTTTTATTTAAAGCAGACAGTAAGTTAACTCAAGTTATAATCTGGGGATGTTACATTGGAACATTGTAGGTTGTGTATATCAATAGTAAATATTTAAGTTATATTATTGTAATATAATATTGAGCATTGGTAAAAGTAGTTTACAGTATAAGAATGTTACAATATGATGTAAGGTAGAATAGTTTAGTGCAGGTATTTATACTACAATGTAGTACAGTGGACCCCCGCATAACGATCACCTCCCAATGCGACCAATTATGTAAGTGCGTTTGTATGTGTATGTTTGGGGGTCTGAAATGGACTAATCTACTTCACAATATTCCTTATGGGAACAAATTTGTTCAGTACTGGCACCTGAACATACTTCTGGAATGAAAAAATATCGTTAACCGGGGGTCCACTGTATTAAGTTATATATGAACTTTGGGTATTTAAATTTTGAAGTGTTAAGATTTAGGTAATTGGTAGATCTTAATTTAAGTATTGAGTATTTAATATTTAGTTTACGGTGAGAAGATTGTTTATAAGAGACTTCAGTTGATGTTCAGACCGGGTTACTTTGGTATTTACTGGTAATGAGTTCCAAATTTTGGGGCCCTTTATGTTTATCTGGAGAGAGTTCCGGGGGTCAACGCCCCCGCGGCCCGGTCTGTGACCAGGCCTCCTTAGGTCAGTGTCCCAGGATGCGACCCACACCAGTCGACTAACACCCAGGTACCCATTTTACTGATGGGGAACATAGACGACAGGTGGAAAGAAACACGTCCAATGTTTCTACTCTGGCTGGGAATCGAACCCAGGCCCTCGTCGTGTGAAGCCAGAGCGTTAACCACCAGGCCACTAGCCCCCCTGTGCATAGAGTTCTTATACAGTGTGGTGTGGACACAGAGTACATCAAAAAGTAATCTGTATCTTGTGTTATAATCATGTGTCCTGTTAAGGTTGGTGAGGAGAAGTTTGAGTGAAGGGTTTATGTATGAGTGTAGTGTTCTGGAGTGGTCCGGTGGCCTGGTGGCTAGTGGCCCGGTGGCCTGGTGGCTAAAGCTCCCGCTTCACGCACGGAGGGCCCGGGTTCGATTCCCGGCGGGTGGAAACATTTCAACACGTTTCCTTACACCTGTTGTCCTGTTCACCTAGCAGCAAATAGGTACCTGGGTGTTAGTGGACTGGTGTGGGTGGCATCCTGGGGGACAAGATTAAGGACCCCAATGGAAATAAGTTAGACAGTCCTCGATGACGCACTGACTTTCTTGGGTTATCCTGGGTGGCTAACCCTCCGGGGTTAAAAATCCGAACGAAATCTTATCTTATCTTCTATATATGTAGTAGGTGCCAGAATAAGTATGGATGTTCTTCATGGTGAGTAATTTTAGACCTCTGAATATTGGCGGAGTATGCTGTCTGGAGTGGGAATTTGTTATTCTGACTGCAGTCTTTTGCTGGGTTATTAGTGGTCTTAAGTGATTTAATGTTGTTGATCCCCATGCATAAATTCCATACGTGAGATATGGGTAGATGAGCGAATGATACAGTGCAAGGAGAGCTGATTGTGGAAAATAGTACTGTATTTTTGATAGTATGCCTACTGTCTTAGAGATTTTCTTGGAATTTTGTTGTATATGGGTCTGGAATTTAAGGTTACTGTCAAGGTGAATTCCTAGCAATTTTCCCTCTGTGCGTCTTGTGATGGGTGATCCATTTGTGGCTCTGTTTCCAAACTGAATGAAACAGGTTTAGTCAGTACTGACTGTAGGCCTGTTAGTCATCATCCAGGTAGATATTTCCTGTAATTCAGCTTTAACAGTGTTAGCCAGTATAAGTGGGTTTGGGTGAGAGAAGACGTATGTTATGTCATTTGTAAATAAAATGGGTTTGAGTAGTGATGCATTCGGTAGGTCACTGATGTAAATGAGAAAGAGGAGAGGGCCAAGGGCACTTCCCTGTGGGACCTCAACTGTAATTGGTTGTGTGGAAGAGTTAGCTCCATTTGTGTACACATACTGGCTTCTGTTACTAAGGTATGACTTTAGGTAACTGAAGGAGTGCCCTCTTATACCATAGTGTGTTAATTTAATGTGCAGGAAATCATGGTTGACTGTATCAAAAGCTTTAGGTAAATCAATAGAGATTCCCAGCGGGACTTCTTTCTTCTTGAGAGCGGGTGTATATTAGTTATAGCATGTGTACAACAGCATCATTTGTGCTTTTATTAGTCCTGAATCCAAATTGAGAGGAGTTGAGTATGTCTTGAGAGATGAGGTAGAAATAGATCTGCCTATGAGTTAATTTTTCATCAATGACATACTACTATACAGAAAGCTGCTTGTTATGCTCAGAGCATTTCGGGCAAATTAGGTCAGTTTTGTTCCAGGATGTGACCCACACCAGTCGACTGACACCCAGGTACCTCTTTTACAATGATGGGTGGACATGGAAACACATCCTGTTTTCCAGCCACACTGAAGATTCAAACTCTGGACCTCAGTGTGTGAGGTGAGTGTGCAAGCGATCCAGCTACAGGACACCTTGTCCACTCAGCCATCAATCTGGAGTTTACCTGGAGAGAATTCCGGGGGTCAACGCCCCCGCGGCCCGGTCTGTGACCAGGCCTCCTGGTGGATCAGAGCCTGATCAACCAGGCTGTTACTGCTGGCTGCATGCAAACCAACGTATGAGCCACAGCCCAGCTGGTCAAGAATCGACTTTAGGTGCTTATCCAGTGCCAGCTTGAAGACTGCCAGGGGTCTGTTGGTAAACCCCCTTATGTGATGAATGGTTTGAAAAACCGACAAGTTGAAGATTGAGACACTTATGCAGCATATGGGAATCTTTATTCAGGAAACGTTTCGCCACACAGTGGCTTCATCAGTCCAATACAAAGAGGAAGGCGTAAGTAGAGGAGGAGTATGAGGTAATCAGTCCCTCAGCCTCGAGTCGATGTGTTCAGTCCATCAATCTTGTAGAATGTACAGCATAGGGCCGTAGACGTGGCTTATATACTGTAGTGAGGTGACTTGAAGCAGACGGAGGCGGGATCATAGTGGTACCATCCACTAGTCGAAGTAGGTCTTTGTCCAAAGGTTGAACAAGCGTTGAAGAATTCTTTGTAAGAAGATCCCATGATGCTGCAGTGTCTGACAGTTGTGATGAATGGTTTGAAAAACCGACAAGTTGAAGATTGAGACACTTATGCAGCATATGGGAATCTTTATTCAGGAAACGTTTCGCCACACAGTGGCTTCATCAGTCCAATACAAAGAGGAAGGCGTAAGTAGAGGAGGAGTATGAGGTAATCAGTCCCTCAGCCTGGAGTCGATGTGTTCAGTCCATCAATCTTGTAGAATGTACAGCATAGGGCCGTAGACGTGGCTTATATACTGTAGTGAGGTGACTTGAAGCAGACGGAGGCGGGATCATAGTGGTACCATCCACTAGTCGAAGTAGGTCTTTGTCCAAAGGTTGAACAAGCGTTGAAGAATTCTTTGTAAGAAGATCCCATGATGCTGCAGTGTCTGACAGTTGTGATGAATGGTTTGAAAAACCGACAAGTTGAAGATTGAGACACTTATGCAGCATATGGGAATCTTTATTCAGGAAACGTTTCACCACACAGTGGCTTCATCAGTCCAATACAAAGAGGAAGGCGTAAGTAGAGGAGGAGTATGAGGTAATCAGTCCCTCAGCCTGGAGTCGATGTGTTCAGTCCATCAATCTTGTAGAATGTACAGCATAGGGCCGTAGACGTGGCTTATATACTGTAGTGAGGTGACTTGAAGCAGACGGAGGCGGGATCATAGTGGTACCATCCACTAGTCGAAGTAGGTCTTTGTCCAAAGGTTGAACAAGCGTTGAAGAATTCTTTGTAAGAAGATCCCATGATGCTGCAGTGTCTGACAGTTGTGATGAATGGTTTGAAAAACCGACAAGTTGAAGATTGAGACACTTATGCAGCATATGGGAATCTTTATTCAGGAAACGTTTCGCCACACAGTGGCTTCAAACCATTCATCACAACTGTCAGACACTGCAGCATCATGGGATCTTCTTACAAAGAATTCTTCAACGCTTGTTCAACCTTTGGACAAAGACCTACTTCGACTAGTGGATGGTACCACTATGATCCCGCCTCCGTCTGCTTCAAGTCACCTCACTACAGTATATAAGCCACGTCTACGGCCCTATGCTGTACATTCTACAAGATTGATGGACTGAACACATCGACTCCAGGCTGAGGGACTGATTACCTCATACTCCTCCTCTACTTACGCCTTCCTCTTTGTATTGGACTGATGAAGCCACTGTGTGGCGAAACGTTTCCTGAATAAAGATTCCCATATGCTGCATAAGTGTCTCAATCTTCAACTTGTCGGTTTTTCAAACCATTCATCACAACTGTCAGACACTGCAGCATCATGGGATCTTCTTACAAAGAATTCTTCAACGCTTGTTCAACCTTTGGACAAAGACCTACTTCGACTAGTGGATGGTACCACTATGATCCCGCCTCCGTCTGCTTCAAGTCACCTCACTACAGTATATAAGCCACGTCTACGGCCCTATGCTGTACATTCTACAAGATTGATGGACTGAACACATCGACTCCAGGCTGAGGGACTGATTACCTCATACTCCTCCTCTACTTACGCCTTCCTCTTTGTATTGGACTGATGAAGCCACTGTGTGGCGAAACGTTTCCTGAATAAAGATTCCCATATGCTGCATAAGTGTCTCAATCTTCAAACCCCCTTATGTATGCTGGGAGGCAGTTGAACAGTCTCGGGCCCCTGACACTTATTGTATGGTCTCTTAACGTGCTAGTGACACCCCTGCTTTTCATTGGGGGAATGTTTCATCGTCAGCCAACTCTTTTGCTTTCGTAGTGAGTGATTTTCGTGTGCAAGTTCGGTACTAGTCCCTCTAGGATTTTCCAGGTGTACATAATCATGTATCTCTCCCGCCTGCGTTCCAGGGAATACAGGTTCAGGAACCTCAAGCGCTCCCAGTAATTGAGGTGTTTTATCTCCGTTATGCGTGCCGTGAAGGTTCTCATTATCAGAAGGTCAGCAATTTTACCTGCCTTGAAAGGTGCTGTTAGTGTGCAGCAATATTCCAGCCTAGATAGAACAAGTGACCTGAAGAGTGTCATCATGGGTTTGGCATCCCTAGTTTTGTAGGTTCTCATTATCCATCCTGTCATTTTTCTAGCAGATGCGATTGATACAATGTTATGGTCCTTGAAGGTGAGATCCTCCGACATGATCACTCCCAGGTCTTTGACGTTGGTGTTTCGCTCTACTTTGTGGCCAGAATTTGTTTTTAACTCTGATGAAGATTTAATTTCCTCGTGTTTACCATATCTGAGTGATTGAAATTTCTCATCGTTGAACTTCATATTGTTTTCTGCAGCCCACTGAATGATTTGGTTGATGTCCGCCTGGAGCCTAGCAGTGTCTGCAATGGAAGACACTGTCATGCAGATTCGGGTGTCATCTGCAAAGGAAGACATGGTGCTGTGGCTGACATCCTTGTCTATGTCAGATATGAGGATGAGGAACAAGATGGGAGCGAGTACTGTGCCTTGTGGAACAGAGCTTTTCACCGTAGCTGCCTCGGACTTTACTCTGTTGACTACTACTCTCTGTGTTCTGTTAGTGAGGAAATTATAGATCCATCGACCGACTTTTCCTGTTATTCCTTTAGCACGCATTTTGTGTGCTATTACACCATGGTCACACTTGTCGAAGGCTTTTGCAAAGTCTGTATATATTACATCTGCATTCTTTTTGTCTTCTAGTGCATCTAGGACCTTGTCGTAGTGATCCAATCGTTGAGACAGACAGGAGTGACCTGTTCTAAACCCATGTTGCCCTGGGTTGTGTAACTGATGGGTTTCTAGATGGGTGGTGATCTTGCTTCTTAGGACCCTTTCATAGATTTTTATGATATGGGATGTTAGTGCTATCGGTCTGTAGTTCTTTGCTGTTGCTTTACTGCCCCCTTTGTGGAGTGGGGCTATGTCTGTTGTTTTTAGTAACTGTGGGACGACCCCCGTGTCCATGCTCCCTCTCCATAGGATGGAAAAGGCTCGTGATAGGGGCTTCTTGCAGTTCTTGATGAACACGGAGTTCCATGAGTCTGGCCCTGGGGCAGAGTGCATGGGCATGTCATTTATCGCCTGTTCGAAGTCATTTGGCATAAGGATAACATCGGATAGGCTTGTGTTAACCAAATTCTGTGGCGCTCTCATAAAAAATTCAGTCTGGTTAGCGGCTTGCTAAAAACTGAGTCATATTCGGACTTGAGTAGCTCACTCATTTCCTTGCTGTCATCTGTATAGGACTCATCTTGTTTAAGTAGGGGCCCAATACTGGACGTTGTTCTCGACTTTGATTTGGCATAGGAGAAGAAATACTTTGGGTTTCTTTCGATTTCATTTATGGCTTTTAGTTCTTCCCGCGATTCCTGACTCCTATAAGATTCCTTTAGCTTAAGTTCGATGCTTGCTATTTCTCTGACCAGTGTCTCCCTACGCATTTCAGATATATTGACGTCTTTTAGCCGCTCTGTTATTCTTTTCCATCGCCTGTAAAGGGAGCACCTGTCTCTTTCTATTTTACATCTACTCCTCCTTTTTCTTAGAGGAATAAGCCTTGT
>NC_091389.1:6780383-6914446 GCF_038502225.1 Cherax quadricarinatus | reverse complement strand
TAGTGTTACTGTGTAGTATACTACTTAGATAATCCCAAGTACTTAATAAGAACATAAGAAAGAAGGAACACTGAAGCAGGCCTACTGGCCCATGTGAGGCAGGTCCAAGTTACCTCCCGACCTAAACCAATGACCCAACTAGTCAGGTCATCAGCATCAAGGAACCTGCCTTGAGAGGTTAAGATATATAAGACAATGTTTCCAAGCAGTTGTAACATTAGTAAACGGATAGAGCGTAACACAAAGCCTACCCTCGGCACTGACCTTAAGCATAGAAGGCCTAGGTGTGGGGGTAAAAAAAAAGCGTCTTATATGCTGGAAAATATGGTAATATGAAGGCTTTTTTTATTTGCTATTTAAATTTTGGGTGTATGCTTTTTAATCCCATTTATGAAAAAAGTGTATGAGATTTTTTTTATATGAAAATGTGTGGGTAATGTAAGACCATACTTACTCCAAGCCAGCAATTCCTTCCACCACCAGGTCGTCGCTCGTCAGAGTTCCGGTCTTATCGAAACAACACACGTCAATCTTGCCAGCAAACGGAATGCGGAATGGCTCAGTGCAGTAGACAAAGAGCTTGGAGAGGGAGAGGAGTGAAGTGTTGACTGCTAGAGAGAGTTCTATTGGTAATTCCGGTGGTACTACAGATGTCAGGATGAGAGTGCATTCCAGAAACAACTTGTAGCGATTTCTGTTGGGGTCCTCAGTGCCTGCAAGAGTAGTCTGTAGTTACACCTACTGCCTCTGTATCTGACTGAAGAAGTCTACTGTGTAGGTGAAGCATTTCATCAATAATTATACCTAACAGTTGCATCTGTGTCTTAATCATTAACCTGTTGCTATTTTATACCATTATCAACAGTTATAGCACAACCAATCACAACAAAGTGAGCAGTTATACTGTGACCAACTATAACAATGCTTATATAACAATGCTTATATAAAGGAGTACATGGCAAATATGAGAGTATAGTGTACAGTAATGTGTATAAACAAGTGTATGGAAGGTAATCAGATTTGATTCAAGGGAGGGCAACCCCAATTCCTCAGATCAAGAGCCCTTTGCCAATGCTGCAGTCTGGACATACCTTTTATCCAGACATAGGAAGCAGCAGCAATGGCGAACACTAACAGGAAGAGAATAAAGGCGAAGGTCTCCAGGTTGTTCGCAGTGACACGACTGACGCCGTAGAGGATGGTGCGCAGGAGCCTGCCCTGCGCCGTGTTGAAGTTGGTGCGCAGCACGTAGCAGACGCAGCCATTGTCGGGCGCTGAAACACATGTTCTGTACAGTTAAGTCTTCAACTTACAAACACATGAATTGTGAATAATATAATACAGGAAGTCTTATGAACACGTTGGGGACCTGTACTGCGTATAATAATACGTTTACCTGGAGAGAGTTCCGGGGGTCAACGCCCCCACGGCCCGGTCTGTGACCAGGCCTCCTGGTGGATCAGAGCCTGATCAACCAGGCTGTTACTACTGGCTGCACACAAACCAACGTACAAGCCACAGCCCGGCTGATCAGGAACTGACTTTAGGTGCTTGTCCAGTGCCAGCTTGAAGACTGCCAGGGGTCTGTTGGTAATCCCCCTTATGTATGCTGGGAGGCATTTGAACAGTCTCGGGCCCCTGACACTTATTGTATGGTCTCTTAACGTGCTAGTGACACCCCTGCTTTTCATTGGGGGGATGTTGCATCGTCTGCCAAGTCTTTTGCTTTCGTAGTGAGTGATTTTCGTGTGCAAGTTCGGTACTAGTCCCTCTAGGATTTTCCAGGTGTATATAATCATGTATCTCTCCCGCCTGCGTTCCAGGGAATACAGGTTCAGGAACCTCAAGCGCTCCCAGTAATTGAGGTGTTTTATCTCCGTTATGTGCGCCGTGAAGGTTCTCTGTACATTTTCTAGGTCAGCAATTTCACCTGCCTTGAAAGGTGCTGTTAGTGTGCAGCAATATTCCAGCCTAGATAGAACAAGTGACCTGAAGAGTGTCATCATGGGCTTGGCATCCCTCGTTTTGAAGGTTCTCATTATCCATCCTGTCATTTTTCTAGCAGATGCGATCGATACAATGTTATGGTCCTTGAAGGTGAGATCCTCCGACATGATCACTCCCAGGTCTTTGACGTTGGTGTTTCGCTCTATTTTGTGGCCAGAATTTGTTTTGTACTCTGATGAAGATTTAATTTCCTCATGTTTACCATATCTGAGTAATTGAAATTTCTCATCGTTGAACTTCATACTGTTTTCTGCAGCCCACTGAAAGATTTGGTTGATGTCCGCCTGGAGCCTTGCAGTGTCTGCAATGGAAGACACTGTCATGCAGATTCGGGTGTCATCTGCAAAGGAAGACACAGTGCTGTGGCTGACATCCTTGTCTATGTCAGATATGAGGATGAGGAACAAGATGGGAGCGAGTACTGTGCCTTGTGGAACAGAGCTTTTCACCGTGCCTGCCTCGGACTTTACTCTGTTGACTACTACTACTCTGTGTTCTGTTAGTGAGGAAATTATCGATCCATCGACCGACTTTTCCTGTTATTCCTTTAGCACGCATTTTGTGCGCTATCACGCCATGGTCACACTTGTCGAAGGCTTTTGCAAAGTCTGTATATATTACATCTGCATTCTTTTTGTCTTCTAGTGCATCTAGGACCTTGTCGTAGTGATCCAATAGTTGAGACAGACAGGAGCGACCTGTTCTAAACCCATGTTGCCCTGGGTTGTGTAACTGATGGGTTTCTAGATGGGTGGTGATCTTGCTTCTTAGGACTCTTTCAAAGATTTTTATGATATGGGATGTTAGTGCTATTGGTCTGTAGTTCTTTGCTGTTGCTTTACTGCCCCCTTTGTGGAGTGGGGCTATGTCTGTTGTTTTTAGTAACTGTGGGACGACCCCCGTGTCCATGCTCCCTCTCCATAGGATGGAAAAGGCTCGTGATAGGGGCTTCTTGCAGTTCTTGATGAACACAGAGTTCCACGAGTCTGGCCCTGGGGCAGAGTGCATGGGCATGTCATTTATCGCCTGTTCGAAGTCATTTGGCGTCAGGATAACAAGTCATACAATAATGATATAATAATATTATACACAGTACAAGATATTCTCAACATGTTTGTAAATCAAGGGTTTACTGTACTCATTTTTATTAACATATCGGCTGTTTCCCACAAGGCAGGTGACCCAAAAAAGAAGAAACGCTTTCATCATCATTTACTCCACAGCAAAATAATCTCCGTTATTTCGCTACTCCAATGAAAAAAAATCACTGACTTTTTATTGGGGGGGGGGGGGGTATCCCAGGTACAGGCGTTTCTCAACTTACAATGGGGTTGTGTTCCAACGGCCTCTTGTAAGTTGAAAATATCGCAAGTTGAGCATGAATGTGTTTTTTTTTATTAATATATCGGGCATTTCCCACCAAGGCAGGGTGGCCCGAAAAAGAAAAACTTTCACCATCATTCACTCCATCACTGTCTTGCCAGAAGGGTGCTTTACACTACAGTTATAAAACTGCAACATTAACACCCCTCCTTCAGAGTGCAGGCACTGTACTTTCCATCTCCAGGACTCAAGTCCAGCCTGCCGGCTTCCCTGAATCCCTTCATAAATATTATCCTTCTCACACTCCAACAGCACGTCAAGTCCTAAAAACCATTTGTCTCCATTTGCTGCTATCTAACACGCTCACGCATGCTTGCTGGAAGTCCAAGCCCCTTGCACACAAATAATAATGTATAATGCGGAAGTGTTATCATATTATTATTTAATTTGAAGGATGCCTCCCAGCAAGGTAGGGTGTCCGAAAGAAAAAACACATTCTCCATCATTCATTAAACAGCCATCTTTCCAGAAGTGTGCTGATATTATAATCAGATTACCCTTTTATTGCAACATCCACCCCCACTCCTCCAGAATGAAGTCATTGTACATCCCACCTCCAGGACTCAAGTCTGGCAAACCAACTGCCCTGAATCCCTTCACAGAAGTTACCTCGCTCACACTCCAACAGCACATCCATTGAAAAACTCATAACATGCTCACAAGCCTGTGGATATTAAAGCCCCTAAAAATCTTGCCCTGTTTACATTGCGGGTCCTTGTATGACTAAGACCCGCATCAGGAAACAGTTGTCCTCTTTCTTGACAAACCTTACCTAACCTTTGTTGTATCAGGGAAAACTGAAGACAATTTTTAAAGGAGTGGAGGGGTAAGCCAGCAGAAGGCCTTAGTCAAATGACTAAAAGCTCCAGCTGTGGGTCCTCATATGACTAAGACCAACATCAGGAGACACTTATCCTGTTTCCTGACAAACCTAACCTAACCTCTTTCATTTCCTCCCTCCAACAATTCACAGCTATTTTTGTCTTTAACACACTGGCTGTGTCCCACCAAGGCAGGGTGTCCTGAAAAAGAAGAAACACTTTCACCATCACCCCGTCGCTAACCTCGTAGTCCCGTGACACTTTTGCTGGGAGGAGTGTACTGGACCACCTTGGTGCCGCCGAAGAGGACATGCAGCTTGGCATCCGTCGCCAAGTCCAGCTGGCGGTCCAGCTCGACGGCTTCCAGACTCTCCTTCATCTGTGGAACAGATTCACCTGTGATGCAGGGAAGAAAAAAGTTATTTACCATGACAAACATAAAATAAACAAGATAACTGGACAGATGAACAAAGCACAGATAAAAGATGTGATGGTGATCCATTATGAATTTATTTGTGATGGTGATCCATTAAGAATATAGTTGTGATGGTGATCCATTAAGAATATAGTTGTGATGGTGATCCATTAAGAATATAGTTGTGATAGTGGTCCATTATGAATATAGTTGTAATGGTGGTCCATTAAGAATATAGTTGTGATGGTGGTCCATTAAGAATATAGTTGTAATGGTGGTCCATTAAGAATATAGTTGTGATAGTGGTCCATTATGAATATAGTTGTAATGGTGGTCCATTAAGAATATAGTTGTGATGGTGGTCCATTAAGAATATAGTTGTGATGGTGATCCATTAAGAATATAGTTGTGATAGTGGTCCATTATGAATATAGTTGTAATGGTGGTCCATTAAGAATATAGTTGTGATGGTGGTCCATTAAGAATATAGTTGTAATGGTGGTCCATTAAGAATATAGCTGTGATGGTGGTCCATTATGGATATAGCTGTGATGGTGGTTCATTATGAATATAGTTGTGATGGTGGGCCATTATGAATATAGCTGTGATGGTGGTTCATTATGAATATAGCTGTGATGGTGGTCCATTAAGAATATAGTTGTGATGGTGGTTCATTATGAATATAGCTGTGATGGTGGTCCATTAAGAATATAGTTGTGATGGTGGTCCATTAAGAATATAGTTGTAATGGTGGTCCATTAAGAATATAGCTGTGATGGTGGTCCATTAAGAATATAGTTGTAATGGTGGTCCATTAAGAATATAGCTGTGATGGTGGTCCATTAAGAATATAGCTGTGATGGTGGTCCATTAAGAATATAGTTGTAATGGTGGTCCATTAAGAATATAGTTGTAATGGTGGTCCATTAAGAATATAGTTGTAATGGTGGTCCATTATGAATATAGTTGTAACGGTGGTCCATTAAGAATATAGTTGTAATGGTGGTTCATTATGAATATAGTTGTAATGGTGGTCCATTAAGAATATAGTTGTAATGGTGGTTCATTATGAATATAGTTGTGATGGTGGTCCATTATGAATATAGTTGTGATAGTGGTCCATTATGAATATAGTTGTGATGGTGGTCCATTATGAATATAGTTGTGATGGTGGTCCATTATGAATATAGCTGTGATGGTGGTTCATTATGAATAATCTTCCCCAAAGCCACCAAATAAAATTAAGAATAATAACTTTGTTTCTAACCTAACCTAACTCACTCACTCACTTCCCACCAGACTGCCATTCCTAAGCTCTTTATTTAACTCTGTATAGATATGGATCAAATTATTAACAAAAACATTGATACCTTCAATAGCTGAAACAATAATAATACATACAGTGGACCCCCGCATAACGATATTAATCCGTTCCTGAGAGCTCATTGTTATGCAAAATTATCGTTATGCGAATGAATTTTCCCCATAAGAAATAATGGAAATCAAATTAATCCGTGCAAGACACCCCAAAGTATGAAAAAAAAAAATTTACCACATGAAATATTAATTTTAATACACACAAACTGAAAAAGGCATGCACAATTACATGACACTTACTTTTATTGAAGATCTGGTGATGATTGATGGGATGGGAGGAGGAGAGAGTCTTAATGTTTAGAAGGGGAATCCTCTTCCATTAAGACTTGAGGTGTCAAGTCCTTTTCTGGGGTTACTTCCCTTCTTCTTTTAATGCCACTAGGACCAGCTTCAGAGTCACTGGACTTCTGTCGCACAACATATCTGTCCATAGTGGCCTGTACCTCTCGTTCCTTTATGACTTCCCTAAAGTGTTTCACAACATTGTCAGTGTAATAGTCACCAGCACGGCTTGCAATAGATGTGTGAGGGTGATTTTCATCCATAAAGGTTTGCACTTTCAGCCACATTGCACAGATTTCCTTAATCTTTGTAGTAGGCAACTTCTTCAATTTCTCTCTCCCCTCCTCCGAACCAGTTTCCTCAGGTCTGGCCTCTTGCTGTTGAAGTTGATCTAGCAGCTCATCAGTGGTTAGTTCTTCATTGTCCTCCACCACCAACTCTTCCACATCATCCCCACTAACCTCCAACCCCAAGGACTTTCCCAATGCCACAATGGATTCCTCAACTGGCATACTCCTCTCAGGGTTAGCCTCAAACCCTTCAAAATCCCTTTTGTCTACACATTCTGGCCATAGTTTCTTCCAAGCAGAGTTCAAGGTCCTCTTAGTCACTTCCTCCCAAGCCTTACCTATAAGGTTTACACAATTGAGGATATTAAAGTGATCTCTCCAAAACTCTCTTAGTCAGTTGAGTTTTTGAGGTCACTACAAAGCACCTTTCAAACAGAGCTTTGTGTACAGTTTTTTGAAGTTTGCAATAACCTGCTGGTCCATGGGCTGCAGGAGAGGAGTGGTATTAGGAGGCAAAAACTTCACCTTAATGAAGCTCATGTCCCCATAAAATCGCTCCGCCACGTCTGTAGGATGACCAGGGGCATTGTCTAACACCAGGAGGCACTTAAGTTCTAATTTCTTTTCAGTTAGGTAATCTTTCACATTGGGGGCAAATGCTTGGTGTAACCAGTCATAGAAAAAGTCCCTAGTGACCCATGCCTTACTGTTTGCCCTCCACAGCACACACAAATTAGCCTTGAGGATATTCTTTTGCCTGAACGCTCTGGGAGTTTCTGAGTGATACACTAATAAAGGCTTCACTTTGCAATCACCACTAGCATTGGAACACATCAACAGAGTAAGCCTGTCTTTCATAGGCTTATGTCCTGGGAGTGCCTTTTCCTCCTGAGTAATGTAGGTCCTGCTTGGCATTTTCTTCCAAAACAGGCCTGTTTCATCACAATTAAACACTTGTTCAGGTTTCAGTCCTTCACTGTCTATGTACTCCTTGAATTCCTGCACATATTTTTCAGCTGCTTTGTGGTCCGAACTGGCAGCCTCACCATGCCTTATCACACTATGTATGCCACTACGCTTCTTAAATCTCTCAAACCAACCTTTGCTGGCCTTAAATTCACTCACATCATCACTAGTTGCAGGCATTTTTTTAATTAAATCCTGATGTAACTTCCTAGCCTTTTCACTTATGATCACTTGAGAGATGCTATCTCCTGCTATCTGTTTTTCATTTATCCATACCAATAAGAGTCTCTCAACATCTTCCATCACTTGCGATCTCTGTTTCGAAAACACAGTTGAACCTTTGGCAAGAACAGCTTTCTTGATTGCCATTTTGTTGCCCACAATAGTAGCGATGGTTGATTGGGGTTTATTATACAACCTGGCCAGCTCGGAGACACGCACTCCACTTTCATACTTATCAATGATCTCTTTCTTCATCTCTATAGTAATTCTCACCCTTATTGCTGTAGGGTTGGCACTAGAAGCTTTCTTGGGGCCCATGGTCACTTATTTTGCAGATAAAATCACCAAAAACACTGTAATAATACAAAATTTTCTGATTGTATGCTTGGATGTTACCGCGGAGGCTGGCTGGTAAACAATGCCACCGGCGGAACATGTGAGGCTGGCTCAGGCCGCACATTAGACGCGTCTCGGACGAACAGCGTTGAGCAGGTTTTTTAGCGGTATGCGAGGCAAAATCTTAGCGATAAAATGTATCGGTATGCGGATTTAACGTTATGTAAGGCCAACGGTATGCGGGGGTCCACTGTATTATTATTTTACTTTGACATGATATACGTATGTACAGAGTAGTATAATAGTTGGGTGTATGTGCCAAAAGCCCCTTTATATGCAGAGCATTTCGGGTAAACTTCAAATTAACTAAAGATTAATAGGGCAATTACGTAATAAAAAAGTTGGTGCTCCAGTGTTTTTACTAACTCGACTGATGAAGAGTGAACATATTTCAAGATTGAGGGGATTGATTATCTCCTCTTGCACTGTCTCCAGTTTATCTTTATTAAACTGAAAAGACACTGGTTGGCAAAACGATCTCAAAATAAAGATACCCAGGTGTTATTCGTGCATCTTGTTCATGCACTGACCTGTGAGCATGCTCTCGTCCACGACACACGGGCCACGAAGCAAGAGCAGGTCACATGGAACGAGGTTGTCGTTCTGGCTGCGTCCCACGCTCACCACGTCACCGGGAACCAGCTGGTCCGTCATAATAGAGCGCCATCTACGGTTTCGGTACGCCTGCAAGAAATAACCACTGGGTAGACAACGTGTAAATCACAGGGAAGCACAGCAGCAGTCATAATGAGCACCGAGGAGCGACGAGTGGCAAAACTTGCCAGTACGAACATTACCAAATGAACAGAGTGCAACAAAAGCATAAATTTCCTTACTGCAGTATACAATAATGTAGTTTATGTGCAATAAAACATTACTCAGCGTGCCTGGTCACAGACCGGACTGTGGGGGGCACTGCCCCCCTGAAACCCTCTCCAGGTATACCCCAGGAATGCAAAACCATAGGGGGAGTTGAATGATAGCTCTAGGTCTCCTGTGGTCGTTTTGCATCTTGTATCACTTGTTGACGATTCGTGCCTATTTTTTTTTTATTAACACACTGGCCGATTCCCACCAAGGCAGGGTGGCCCGAGAAAGAAAAACTTTCACAATCATTCACTCCATCACTGTCTTGCCAGAAGGGTGCTTTACACTACAGTTTTTAAACTGCAACATTAACACCCCTCCTTCAGAGTGTAGACACTGTACTTCCCATCTCCAGGACTCAAGTCCGGTCTGCCGGTTTCCCTGAATCCCCTCATAAATGTTACTTTGCTCACACTCCAACAGCACGTCAAGTATTAAAAACCATTTGTCTCCATTCACTCCTATCAAACACGCTCACGCATGCCCACTGGAAGTCCAAGCCCCTCGCACACAAAACCTCCTTTACCCCCTCCCTCCAACCTTTCCTAGGCCGACCCCTACCCCGCCTTCCTCCCACTACAGACTGATACACTCTTGAAGTCATTCTGTTTCGCTCCATTCTCTCTACATGTCCGAACCACCTCAACAACCCTTCCTCAGCCCTCTGGACAACAGTTTTGACAATCCCGCACCTCCTCCTAACTTCCAAACTACGAATTCTCTGCATTATATTCACACCACACATTGCCCTCAGACATGACATCTCCACTGCCTCCAGCCTTCTCCTCGCTGCAACATTCATCACCCATGCTTCACACCCATATGAGAGCGTTGGTAAAACTATACTCTCATACATTCCCCTCTTTGCCTCCAAGGACAAAGTTCTTTGTCTCCACAGACTCCTAAGTGCACCGCTCACCCTTTTCCCCTCATCAATTCTATGATTCACCTCATCTTTCATAGACCCATCCGCTGACACGTCCACTCCCAAATATCTGAATACATTCACCACCTCCATACTCTCTCTCTCCAATCTGATACCCAATCTTTCATCACCTAATCTTTTTGTTATCCTCATAACCTTACTCTTTCCTGTATTCACTTTTAATTTTCTTCTTTTGCATACCCTACCAAATTCATCCACCAATCTCTGCAACTTCTCTTCAGAATCTCCCAAGAGCACAGTGTCATCAGCAAAAAGCAACTGTGACAACTCCCACTTTGTGTGTGATTCTTTATCTTTTAACTCCACGCCTCTTGCCAAGACCCTCGCATTTACTTCTCTTACAACCCCATCTATAAATATATTAAACAACCACGGTGACATCACACATCCCTGTCTAAGGCCTACTTTTACTGGGAAATAATCTCCCTCTTTCCTACATACTCTAACTTGAGCCTCACTATCCTCATAAAAACTCTTCACTGCTTTCAGTAACCTACCTCCTAAACCATACACTTGCAACATCTGCCACATTGCCCCCCTATCCACCCTGTCATACGCCTTTTCCAAATCCATAAATGCCACAAAAACCTCTTTAGCCTTATCTAAATACTGTTCACTTATATGTTTCACTGTAAACACCTGGTCCACACACCCCCTACCTTTCCTAAAGCCTCCTTGTTCATCTGCTATCCTATTCTCCGTCTTACTCTTAATTCTTTCAATAATAACTCTACCATCCACTTTACCGGGTATACTCAACAGACTTATCCCCCTATAATTTTTGCACTCTCTTTTATCCCCTTTGCCTTTATACAAAGGAACTATGCATGCTCTCTGCCAATCCTTAGGTACCTTACCCTCTTCCATACATTTATTAAATGATTGCACCAACCACTCCAAAACTATATCCCCACCTGCTTTTAACATTTCTATCCTTATCCCATCAATCCCGGCTGCCTTACCCCCTTTCATTTTACCTACTGCCTCACGAACTTCCCCCACACTCACAACTGGCTCTTCCTCACTCCTACAAGATGTTATTCCTCCTTGCCCTATACACGAAATCACAGCTTCCCTATCTTCATCAACATTTAACAATTCCTCAAAATATTCCCTCCATTTTCCCAATACCTCTAACTCTCCATTTAATAACTCTCCTCTCCTATTTTTAACTGACAAATCCATTTGTTCTCTAGGCTTTCTTAACTTGTTAATCTCACTCCAAAACTTTTTCTTATTTTCAACAAAATTTGTTGATAACATCTCACCCACTCTCTCATTTGCTCTCTTTTTACATTGCTTCACCACTCTCTTAACCTCTCTCTTTTTCTCCATATACTCTTCCCTCCTTGCATCACTTCTACTTTGTAAAAACTTCTCATATGCTAACTTTTTCTCCCTTACTACTCTCTTTACATCATCATTCCACCAATCGCTCCTCTTCCCTCCTGCACCCACCTTCCTGTAACCACAAACTTCTGCTGAACACTCTAACACTACATTTTTAAACCTACCCCATACCTCTTCGACCCCATTGCCTATGCTCTCATTAGCCCATCTAACCTCCAATAGCTGTTTATATCTTACCCTAACTGCCTCCTCTTTTAGTTTATAAACCTTCACCTCTCTCTTCCCTGATGCTTCTATTCTCCTTGTATCCCATCTACCTTTTACTCTCAGTGTAGCTACAACTAGAAAGTGATCTGATATATCTGTGGCCCCTCTATAAACATGTACATCCTGAAGTCTACTCAACAGTTTTTTATCTACCAATACATAATCCAACAAACTACTGTCATTTTGCCCTACATCATATCTTGTATACTTATTTATCCTCTTTTTCTTAAAATATGTATTACCTATAACTAAACCCCTTTCTATACAAAGTTCAATCAAAGGGCTCCCATTATCATTTACACCTGGCACCCCAAACTTACCTATCACACCCTCTCTAAAAGTTTCTCCTACTTTAGCATTCAGGTCCCCTACCACAATTACTCTCTCACTTGGTTCAAAGGTTCTTATACATTCACTTAACATCTCCCAAAATCTCTCTCTCCCCTCTACATTCCTCTCTTCTCCAGGTGCATACACACTTATTATGACCCACTTTTCGCATCCAATCTTTACTTTAATCCACATAATCCTTGAATTTACACATTCATATTCTCTTTTCTCCTTCCATAACTGATCCTTCAACATTACTGCTACCCCTTCCTTAGCTCTAACTCTTTCAGATACTCCAGATTTAATACCATTTATTTCCCCCCACCGAAACTCCCCTACCCCTTTCAGCTTTGTTTCGCTTAGGGCCAGGACATCCAACTTCTTTTCATTCATAACATCAGCAATCATCTGTTTCTTGTCATCCGCACTACATCCACGCATATTCAAGCATCCCAGTTTTATAAAGTTTTTCTTCTTCTCTTTTTTAGTAAATGTCTACAGGAGAAGGGGTTACTAGCCCATTGCTCCCGGCATTTTAGTCGCCTCATACGACATGCATGGCTTGCGGAGGAAAGATTCTTTTCCACTTCCCCATGGACAATAGAAGAAATAAAGAACAAGAGCTATTTAGAAAAAGGAGAAAAACCTAGATGTATGTATATATATATGCATGTGCGTGTCAGTGAAGTGTGACCAAAGTGTAAGTAGGAGTAGCAAGATATCCCTGTTATCTAGTGTGTTTATGAGACAGAAAAGAGACCAGCAATCCTACCATCATGTAAAACAGTTACAGGTTTCTGTTTCACAGTCATCTGGCAGGACTTTTACTGGGAAAAAAATTTCCCTCTTTCCTACATGTATATATATGTATGTATATGTATGTATATATATATGCATGTGTGTGTCAGTGAAGTGTGACCAAAGTGTAAGTAGGAGTAGCAAGATATCCCTGTTATCTAGTGTGTTTATGAGACAGAAAAGAAACCAGCAATCCTACCATCATGCAAAACAGTTACAGGTTTCTGTTTCACAGTCATCTGGCAGGACGGTAGTACTTCCCTGGGTGGTTGCTGTCTACCAACCTACTACATATTATCAAGCATAAAATAAAGCAACTAGTACCAAGTTGAGTATTTCAGCCAGACTAATACTAATACTAATATTAATACTAATACTAATGCTAATACTAATGCTAATACTAATGCTTGAAGACTAGTTAAGAACTAGAACAGATTATTAAATAGAAGTTTTTAAATGTACCAAAAAGCGAGGTAACTAAATGAACGATAGTACAGTTTTAATTATGAATTTAATAAACACAAAAACTAAGTTAGCTTAATTTTAAATACGCATTAATACAGCGGGACTCCCGTATCTGCGACCAGAGTATAACCCTTAATGAAATATATAACCCTTAATGAAATATATAACCCTTAATGAAATAATTACTATCCTACTGTATAACTATGATATACGCCTTAGTATTAAGTATAATGTAAGTCAATAATGTTAAGTTGGCCCATAATGCCTAGGCATAATAGAGGTTGTCTTTGCATTGCAACCCACTATTGTGAATACAAAATCTCAATGTACAGTGGACCCCCGGTTAACGATATTTTTTCACTCCAGAAGTATGTTCAGGTGCCAGTACTGACCGAATTTGTTCCCATAAGGAATATTGTGAAGTAGATTAGTCCATTTCAGACCCCCAAACATACACGTGCAAACGCACTTACATAAATACACTTACATAATTGGTCGCATTCGGAGGTGATCGTTATGCGGGGGTCCACTGTACTGTTTGCAAATAAATAAATGAATAAATAAACAAATGTTGCTTAATAATGAGCTTAATTAAGTAGTGACGGTGGCAGTTCTGCAAAGCCTAAGCTGTGAAGTGCTTCTAATCAGTGAAAAAGTGATACTCCCCACTTACTGTGCGGAATTTATCAATTAAACATTATAATAGGTGTGTTTGTAAATAAAAAAGGACATACAAAGGGTTCGCTACTGCTCACAGTTTTGGAAAACTATCACCTGCAGATACAGGGTCATACTGTACTCTAAACTGATTCAGTGGTCTTATGTTAATTTCGATTTCTTAAGCAGTTTTAAACTGACTCGGCATTTCAAGGTTGTGGAATGATTATAGCTTGCCAACATGAACATTACTGAATGAACAGACTGCCACAAAAGATGGTACCTGAATCATATACGGCTTAGCGCCCATCTTGCGGATCTCAGACATGTTGCGCAGTTGTTGTTGTACCAGCGTACACTCGAAGATGACCAGCATGAAGAGTGTGAACAGCGAATAGTACCAATACTCGTCCAAACACCAGAGACCAACACAAAACACCTGAAATACAACACGTGATGAGCTGAAACACCAGAGACCAACACAAAACACCTGAAATAAAACAAATGATGAGTAAACTTAACTAGCGTGGCCATGTCTTGCCAACATCTACACCAAGTATTAATACACACAGACACACCCTGCTTTACACCCTTACAACGATTTACTAATGCAGGAGTTTTTCAGTAACAACCGTTCTTCATTTATACACACTTCCTACAATAAATATACACCTACCATCCGACTTACGACCTGCTCGACTTACGACCACTCGACTTACGACTGTGTTTTTTATGCCAAATTTCTGGGAAATAAACAAGTATTTGTGTTGTACACAGTGTTTATCCTAAACCTTACAGTATAAAACACAGTACTAACAACATAAAAAGTAAAGTAAAACATGAAATACCAAAATAAAACAAGAAAATAAAGTCATTACAAAAATGTTTTGTTGATATTCAGTAGTAAAGTTCGACTTACGACCATTTTGACTTACGACCGGTTTCTCGGAACCGAACTTGGTCGTAAGTTGGATGGTAGGTGTACATGTATTTACCACTCACTATAAGCTAAGGACAAAAAAATTTTAAGTAATGTGTGTACTGTATATGCATTTTTTAGGCCTAGTTCTATTGCTCAATATGATAATGTGAACATGTTATCAGGCTTTTATATGCATTTCTTAGACCTAGTTTTCCCTCACTTAACCCGTAAACAGTCCAAACGTATATATACGTTTTTTCAACATTTAAAAGTATGTCTTCTTTTTTTTTTTTTACAAAAAAGTAGGTCTTCTACTTTTTTTGTTTTTTTTTAAAAAAACGTAGATCATTTTTTTTGATAAAAATGTGTAAAAAAAACTTTACTTTTTTTTTGATCTACTTTTTTTTGTTATATTTGAAAATATGTAAAAAAAACGTAGATCTACTTTTGGAGCACTACGCATGTGAACGTAGATCTGCTTGGACCGTTTACGGATTAATATGCTAGTGTGGACATGTTATTAGACTTTTTCGGAATTTGAAGTTAAGAAAAAGACAGTTACACTTAACAACAGTATCCTGGAACCTAACTTGTTATATAAAGAGGGACCCTCTTGTTACTTATTGCAATAATAATAATATACCTTTATATACTACAAGTACTTGATGCAACTTATACAGACCATAGTTGACACCCATGACATACTGCTATATAGAAAGTACCTTGTTATGTTGAGCATTTCCTGCAAATTATGTCAGTTTTGTGCCAGGATGTGACCCACACCAGTCCACTAACACCCAGGATGTGACCCACACCAGTCCACTAACACCCAGGATGTGACCCACACCAGTCCACTAACACCCAGGATGTGACCCACACCAGTCCACTAACACCCAGGATGTGACCCACACCAGTCCACTAACACCCAGGATGTGACCCACACCAGTCCACTAACACCCAGGATGTGACCCACACCAGTCCACTAACACCCAGGATGTGATCCACACCAGTCCACTAACACCCAGGATGCGACCCACGCCAGTTCCCATTTTACTGATGGGTGAACATGGACAATCAGTGTAAGGAAACACATCCAATGTTTCCACCCCTTCGCTGGGAATCGAACCCGGACCCTCACCGTGTGAAGTGAGAGCTTTTGCCATCAGGCCACGGGGCACCGTAGCTCAGCACTGTATTTAAGAGACAACCTCTAAACCCACAGGGATTTTTACAGTGACTGGGAAATGTTAGGTAATTATCATCATATTCAAGGGAGAGCGATGAACACTTATGGGGTCGTACAGAGCCTGGGTAATGGGAGGTCATCAGGATTGAGCCAAGGAAGGGTAGGGCAGCTCCAATTCCCTAGAACAAGAGCTCTAAACAGGCACCAAAGCACATATGCTAATTTAGGCCCTTCTAATGTTCTGCTGGAGTGTGAGCAAAGTAACATTTATGAAGGGATTCAGGGACACTATCAGTGCCGGATTTGAGTCTTGGAGATGGGAAGTACAGTGTCGGCACTCTGAGTTTACCTGGAGTTTACCTGGAGAGAGTTCCGGGGGTCAACGCCCCCGCGGCCCGGTCTGTGACCAGGCCTCCTGGTGGATCAGAGCCTGATCAACCAGGCTGTTACTGCTGGCTGCACACAAACCAACGTACGAGCCACAGCCCGGCTGATCAGGAACCGACTTTAGGTGCTTGTCCAGTGCAAGCTTGAAGACTGCCAGGGGTCTGTTGGTAATCCCCCTTATGTGTGCTGGGAGGCAGTTGAACAGTCTCGGGCCCCTGACACTTATTGTATGGTCTCTTAACGTGCTAGTGACACCCCTGCTTTTCATTGGGGGGATGGTGCATCGTCTGCCAAGTCTTTTGCTTTCGTAGTGAGTGATTTTCGTGTGCAAGTTCGGTACTAGTCCCTCTAGGATTTTCCAGGTGTATATAATCATGTATCTCTCCCGCCTGCGTTCCAGGGAATACAGGTTCAGGAACCTCAAGCGCTCCCAGTAATTGAGGTGTTTTATCTCCGTTATGCGTGCCGTGAAGGTTCTCTGTACATTTTCTAGGTCAGCAATTTCACCTGCCTTGAGGGGTGCTAATGTTGCAGTTTATACCTGTAGTGTAAGCGCACCTCTGGCAACAGTGATGGAGTGAATGATGGTGAAAGTTTTTCTTTTTTGGGCCACCCTGCCTTGGTGGGAGACGGCCGCTATGTTAATAATAAAAAAAATAATAATCTAACATACTAGTGACCTTAGTTGGCAACAAGGTTAGAATGCTAACCTTATTAAGTAGTAGTACAGTGGACCCCCGGTTAACGATATTATTTCATTCCAGAAGTATGTTCAGGTGCCAGTACTGACCGAATTTGTTCCCATAAGGAATATTGTGAAGTACATTAGTCCATTTCAGACACCCAAACATACACATACAAACGCACTTACATAAATACACTTATATAATTGGTCGCAGTGGGAGCTGATCGTAAACCGGGGGTCCACTGTATAGCTTACCACATGTCTATCTTGTTTTTACAATAAAAATGTACATCTTTTTCTTTTTAACCCTTTGACTGTCGCAACCCCCAATCCTGAGGTGTCTCCTGGTGTCGCAAAATTTAAAAAAAAAAAAAAATTATTTTTTCTTATGAAATGATAGAGAATCTTTTCCAGATTGTAATGACACCAAAAAAACGAAATTTGATGGAAAACTGACGGAATTATGCTCTCGCGAAGTTAGCGACCTCAGCGCTGTTTACAAATCGGCGATTTCGCCCACTTTGAGCCCTATTTATGGCTAATTCCATTGTTCCAGTCGCCCAAACTCATAGCTATTTCTTTAGAACTCCATTTTTTCTATCGATTGAGTACAAGAAACTGCCCATTTACCGATTTCAACTACCTAATAATGTGGTCAGAAATTTGCAATTTGGCCAATTTCACGAAAACTAAAAAATATGACAATTTCAAAATAAGGTTCAGAATGAACAATGCAGACATTCCTGGCTGTAAAATAACATTTTCTTTTCTCATCAGTCATGTCTCCAGGCCCCTCTGATATTACCCTTGCTTTCTATTTTGAATTTTTATTCAAACAAAAAATAGAAGACTTACTATTATGCAGACTACTGCAATACTGTAATAATTGTATAAATAACATCAACCCATTCATGACTGAATATTAGAATGGCTAGTTGGACATTTATTGGACAATGACATCATTTGTTTACTTTTGAACATTGGCAAAAATCAAACATTTCCCCAACTTTGAGCTCCATTTCTAGGATCTTTTTATAGTAAAATCAATCAAAATCACCTCTATTTCTATAATTTGTTTTCCATTCTATCAAATGAAACCAAGAAAACGAGAATACAACCATAAATACTATACGAAAATAGACCACAAAATCGGCATTTTAATTAAAAAGAACGGGCGGAGTTTTTTTTTTTTCTCATTATGCACTGCGTGCTCCAGGATTTTTTTTATATGGTGCACACTGACCACACAGACCCATTCTCTCACATGTGGGCCTACCAGCTTTCTCCTGCTTGATTTGAAGCCGCTAGAATTTATGAGTATATATACGTCAAACACGGTACCTCGTAAGACGTATATATACGGCCGCGACAGTCAAAGGGTTAATGAACCGGCTGTGTCCCACTGAGACAGGGGGACCTAAAAAGAAAAGAAAAACTTTCTATTTTTAAAGATAAGATAAGATTAGATTTCATTCGGATTTTTAACCCCGGAGGGTTAGCCACCCAGGATAACCCAAGAAAGTCAGTGCGTCATTGAGGACTGTCTAACTTATTTCCATTGGGGTCCTTAATCTTGTCCCCCAGGATGCGACCCACACCAGTCGACTAACACCCAGGTACCTATTTGCTGCTAGGTGAACAGGACAACAGGTGTAAGGAAACGTGTCGAAATGTTTCCACCCGCCGGGAATCGAACCCGGGCCCTCCGTGTGTGAAGTGGGAGCTTTAGCCACCAGGAGAAGGGGTTATTAGCCCCTTAAATGTATTATATATTTTTTATTAACACAGCAGCCATTTCCCACTGCGGCAAGGTGACCCCAAAAAAAAATACACACTTTCATCATCACTCCATCACTGTCTTGCCAGCGGATTCACCTAAGCCCTGAACCCACAAGGATCATACAGCACTGAGGTCTACCTTAAACAAGAACTTATATGGCAAAGGGGCTCTAGTCCATAAAATTACCATCAATGCCCTAAGATAAAGCCCCCTTTCTAACCAGGTTACCACCCCATAAGCCCCTCGAATATAAAGTTCTGGAGTCGTCCCCGAGGGAGGTACAGGAAGTTTTCAATTTACAAACATGTTGGGGACCTGTATTGTATATAATGATATTACTGTATACACAATACAGAAGATTATCAACGTGTTTAAGTCGAGGACTCACTGTCCAGTGGTTGACTTATGAACTAGTACGCACCTGGAACACGAAGAATGGTGCTGTGGCTCTTTCCTTGAAAAGTTCAGTGAATTCAGGAACGTCCATCTGAAGGCTGAAATGTGAAAACAAATGTTTGTAAGATAAGGCAGGAATGTTGCAATTCACAATACCATGTAATCTATGAGGCAGGGATCTTGCAATTCACAGTACCGTGTAATCTATGAGGCAGGAATGTTGCGATTCACAGTACCGTGTAATCTATGAGGCAGGAATGTTGCAATTCACAGTACCGTGTAATCTATGAGGCAGGAATGTTGCAATTCACAGTACCGTGTAATCTATGAGGCAGGAATGTTGCGATTCACAGTACCGTGTAATCTATGAGGCAGGAATGTTGCAATTCACAGTACCATGTAATCTATGAGGCAGGAATGTTGTGATTCACAGTACCATGTAATCTATGAGGCAGGAATGTTGTGATTCACAGTACCGTGTAATCTATGAGGCAGGAATGTTGCAATTCACAGTACCATGTAATCTATGAGGCAGGAATGTTGTGATTCACAGTACCATGTAATCTATGAGGCAGGAATGTTGTGATTCACAGTACCATGTAATCTATGAGGCAGGAATGTTGTGATTCACAGTACCGTGTAATCTATGAGGCAGGAATGTTGTGATTCACAGTACCATGTAATCTATGAGGCAGGAATGTTGTGATTCACAGTACCATGTAATCTATGAGGCAGGAATGTTGTGATTCACAGTACCATGTAATCTATGAGGCAGGAATGTTGTGATTCACAGTACCGTGTAATCTATGAGGCAGGAATGTTGTGATTCACAGTACCATGTAATCTATGAGGCAGGAATGTTGCAATTCACAATACCATGTAATCTATGAGGCAGGGATGTTGCAATTCACAATACCATGTAATCTATGAGGCAGGGATGTTGCAATTCACAATACCATGTAATCTATGAGGCAGGGATGTTGCAATTCACAATACCATGTAATCTATGAGGCAGGAATGTTGCAATTCACAATACCGTGTAATCTATGAGGCAGGAATGTTGCAATTCACAATACCGTGTAATCTATGAGGCAGGAATGTTGCAATTCACAATACCATGTAATCTATGAGGCAGGGATGTTGCAATTCACAATACCGTGTAATCTATGAGGCAGGGATGTTGGAATTCACAATACCATGTAATCTATGAGGCAGGAATGTTGCAATTCACAATACCGTGTAATCTATGAGGCAGGGATCTTGCAATTCACAGTACCGTGTAATCTATGAGGCAGGAATGTTGCAATTCACAATACCATGTAATCTATGAGGCAGGGATCTTGCAATTCACAGTACCGTGTAATCTATGAGGCAGGAATGTTGCAATTCACAATACCGTGTAATCTATGAGGCAGGGATCTTGCAATTCACAGTACCGTGTAATCTATGAGGCAGGAATGTTGCAATTCACAATACCGTGTAATCTATGAGGCAGGGATGTTGCAATTCACAATATTGTGTAATCTATGAGGTTTACCCACTTCTAACAAGAGAACTTAAATTAACAATGGTGAACGACCAGTACTGTGAATTCTGGAACAAAAAACAAAAATGATCATCCATAAAATGTGGGACATTAAAATTCAGAATGAAATTTTTAAACTTTTAACAAGACAGCTATTAACTGAATAATGGTCAATGCTTAAGTTTTTTTTTGTCCCCCACCTGGCAAAAAGACTAACTCAGAGTGAAAAAATTATTTAATGAACACGAGGGACCAAACTGACATCACTGTGATGAAAATAAAAAGCAAATACATGTATAACAATTCTATTTCTGATAGATATTCCCTAATCTATTTAAATCCATCTGTCTTTGATAGATCCTCCCTAATCTACCGTACTTCCCATTTAAAACCATCTATCTTACAGACCCTACCTAACGTACCATACTTCCCATGTAAACTCATCTATGTTTGATAGATCCTCCCTAATCTACCATACTTCCCATCTATCTTACAGACCCTACCTAACGTACCATACTTCCCATGTAAACTCATCTGTGTTTGATAGATCCTCCCTAATCTACCATACTTCCCATCTATCTTACAGACCCTACCTAACATACCATACTTCCCATGTAAACTCATCTATGTTTGATAGACCCTCCCTAATCTACCATACTTCCCATCTATCTTAGAGACCCTACCTAATGTACCATACTTCCCATGTAAACTCATCTGTGTTTGATAGATCCTCCCTAATCTACTTCTCATTTAAACCCATCTATCTGATAGATCCTCCCTAATCTACTTCTCATTTAAACCCATCTATCTGATAGATCCTCCCTAATCTACTTCTCATTTAAACCCATCTATCTGATAGATCCTCCCTAATCCACCACAGTTACTCCTTACATGAGAATCTATTACCATGTATCGCTCAACTGGTGTTTTGATCAACTCTTTCTATTTCAACTAAAATCAACCACCGTGGCCCTTCAAGAATCGGTAATAAAATAATTATTTTTTTTATAGAAAAAACTTTGTTTTTGGAGAACGAAATACAGGGAAAATAATACACAGAAAAGTTATTTGTCGTGTATAAAACCAGTGTATATACAGCAGGGCCCCGCTTTACGGCGGTAGCATGGAACCTAACCCGCCGTATAAGTGGGGCCCTCCTGTACACAGATGTTATTTTTGTGGGTATACACAGATGTGTAGCCCTTCATGTATACATAGTGTAAGGTTTATCTTAGGGACTAAAGTACAGTATTACTGATATTCATGTACAAGTGTACGGTGGTCTTAATGATCAGTGTACAAGTGTATTGTGGTCTTAATGATCAGTGTACAAGTGTACTGTGGTCTTAATGATCAGTGTACAAGTGTATTGTGGTCTTAATGATCAGTGTACAAGTGTACTGTGGTCTTAATGATCAGTGTACAAGTGTATTGTGGTCTTAATGATCAGTGTACAAGTGTACTGTGGTCTTAATGATCAGTGTACAAGTGTATTGTGGTCTTAATGACCAGTGTACAAGTGTATTGTGGTCTTAATGATCAGTGTACAAGTGTATTGTGGTCTTAATGATCAGTGTACAAGTGTACTGTGGTCTTAATGATCAGTGTACAAGTGTATTGTGGTCTTAATGATCAGTGTACAAGTGTACTGTGGTCTTAATGATCAGTGTACAAGTGTATTGTGGTCTTAATGATCAGTGTACAAGTGTACTGTGGTCTTAATGATCAGTGTACAAGTGTATTGTGGTCTTAATGATCAGTGTACAAGTGTACTGTGGTCTTAATGATCAGTGTACAAGTGTATTGTGGTCTTAATGACCAGTGTACAAGTGTATTGTGGTCTTAATGACCAGTGTACAAGTGTATTGTGGTCTTAATGATTAGTGTACAAGTGTATTGTGGTCTTAATGATCAGTGTACAAGTGTATTGTGGTCTTAATGATCAGTGTACAAGTGTATTGTGGTCTTAATGATCAGTGTACAAGTGTATTGTGGTCTTAATGATCAGTGTACAAGTGTATTGTGGTCTTAATGATCAGTGTACAAGTGTATTGTGGTCTTAATGATCAGTGTACAAGTGTATTGTGGTCTTAATGATCAGTGTACAAGTGTACTGTGGTCTTAATGATCAGTGTACAAGTGTATTGTGGTCTTAATGATCAGTGTACAAGTGTACTGTGGTCTTAATGATCAGTGTACAAGTGTATTGTGGTCTTAATGATCAGTGTACAAGTGTATTGTGGTCTTAATGATCAGTGTACAAGTGTACTGTGGTCTTAATGATCAGTGTACAAGTGTATTGTGATCTTAATGACCAGTGTACAGGTGTACTGTGGTCTTAATGATCAGTGTACAAGTGTATTGTGATCTTAATGACCAGTGTACAGGTGTACTGTGGTCTTAATGATCAGTGTACAAGTGTATTGTGATCTTAATGACCAGTGTACATGTGTACTGGGGTCTTAATGATCAGTGTACAAGTGTATTGTGGTCTTAATGACCAGTGTACATGTGTACCATGGTCTTAATGATCAGTGTACAAGTGTACTGTGGTCTTAATGAGCCGTGTACAGGTGTACCGTGGTCTTAATGACCATTATGCACGAGTCTCAAAGCCCCACATTGACGTACGACCTTCAACCTCATGTTACATGTACAGGGATGCACTAAATCCACAGGGGTCATATACAGCCTGGGAGGCATTTAGGTTCGATCCAAGGAAGGCCAAGTCGAATTGGTTTAACAATCCCTCACAGATATCAAACAACCTCCCTCAAAAGAGTTCAATTTCAGCTACTGACTCGTTCACGCCATATTTCTGCTCGGCGGCAGCGAGGTCTGCGTCCTCCTGATAGCCCCGCCATTCTGCATATGTCCGCAGTGGAAGGTCGACTGGAAACTGCAGCCCGACGAACTGTTTCTTCTCCTCGCCATCCCAGATATATTTGGCTTTTTGAAATGTGAACCACAGCGTCTCCGAGGAGTCCTTGTCGATCTGTTGAATATTTAGTGAACTGATGTCAGTTTACAGTGCTCCTTGACTCACAACTGGTTCATTGGAACATAACCCCATTGTAAGTCAAAAATACAGTGCAATTTTTGTTAATGCGATTGAAAAACGTACAGTCTAGATTGAATATCATGTGGAAAAGCCTTTATGGTACGTGATATTCAATTTGGGATTAATTTTTCCAGTTGCACTGACAAAAAAAATCACACTACGTAGGGAAGCTTTAACCCTTTGACTGTTTTGGTCATATATATATACACGTCTTACGCGCCACTGTTTCGGATGTATTTATACGCGTAAATTCTAGCAGCTTCAAATCAAGCAGGAGAAACCTGGCAGGCCCACACGTGAGAGAATGGGTCTGTGTGGTCAGTGTGCACCACATAAAAAAAGTCCTGCAGCATGCAGTGCATAATGAGAAAAAAAAACAGACCGTTCTTTTGGATTAAAATGCTGACTTTGAGGTGTATTTTCGTATAGTATTTATCGTTGTATTCTAGTTTTCATGGTCTCATGTGATAAAATGGAAAACATATTAGAGAAATAGAGACGATTTTGATTAGTTTCACAATGAAAACAACCTTGAAATTGAGCTCAAAGTAGCGGAAATGTTCGATTTTTACCAATGTTCAGAAGTAAGCAAATCACACCACACGTCCAATACACATCAACTGGGGAGTATAATATTCTTTCACTAGTGCACTGATATTATTTATACCATTTTTACAATAATGCAGTAGTCTGCATAAGAGTAAATTTTGTATTTTTTGTATGAATAAAAAATCAAAATAGAAAGCAACAATAATATAAGAGGGGCCTAGAGACGTGACTAATGAACAGAGGATATGTTATTTTAGTGCCAAGAATGTCTACATTGTTTATTCTGGACCCTATTTGGAAATTGGCATCTTTTTTAATTTGCGTGAAATTGGCCAAATTGCCAATTTCTGACCACTTTATTGGGTAGTTCAAATAGGTAAATAGGCAGTTTCTTGTACTCAACTGATAGAAAAAGTGGAGTTCTAAAGAAATCGCTATGAGTTTGGTCAACTGGAACATCGGAATTGGCCAAAAACAGGGCTCAAAGTCAGCGAAATCGCCAATGCGTATATGTCGCCGAGACCGCTAACTTCGCGGGAGCGTAATTCCGTGAGTTTTCGACCAAATTTCGTACTTTTGGTATCATTACCACCGGGAAAAGATTCTCTATCATTTCATAAGAATTTTTTTTTTTTTTTTTTCAAAAAATTTTGCGACACAGAATGACAGTTTCAGAAAGGGGCCTGCGACAGTCAAAGGGTTAAAAGAGAGATGACTGTATACAGAGGAGCTTTATAAGAGCTGATTGTACAGAGAAGAGCTTTTTAAGAGCTGAGTGTATATACAGGAGCTTTATAAGAGCTGACCTCACATTAAAAATTCCACGAAGAATTTAAATCACACTCACCACAGTCCTATGCACTTTGACAAGCTCTGGGGAGCCGTTGTTGGGCGTGGGAACAACCTTGGCCACTGTCGCTACCATTGGGTTCCTCTCCTGCAGAAAACAAACAAAATTACCATTCAATCATGCAGCTGCGCTAAATCTGCATGGGGTCGTAAGACTGCATGTATTATCATTATTATGAGGGGCTGCTAAACCTGAAGGGATTATGCTGTGCCTGTGGGGGGGGGGAATGGAAGGCATTTAGGGTCAATTCAGGGAACTATAGCACAGATCCAATTCCCTAGATCAAGAGCCCCTCACCAGCATTAATTAACCTGGAGGAAACAAGGTTCAATCCAAGGAAGGGCAGCTCCAATTTCTTGGATCAAAAGCCCTTCATTAGCAAGACCATTGCACTGAAAAGAATGGAACACTGCAGCACAGGCTGTAATTACAGGCTGTAATTGCTCTAAATCATTAATTCCCTCCATTACGCTTATTTAAGCCATATAGAATGAACTAACGAGATATTAAATTATCCTAAATAACAAAAAGGCACAATACCGTGACTGGAACGATACACAAATAACCCGCACATAAAAGAGAGAAGCTTACGACGACGTTTCGGTCCGACTTGGACCATTGACAAAGTCACACTGTGACTTTGTCAATGGTCCAAGTCGGACCGAAACGTCGTCGTAAGCTTCTCTCTTTTATGTGCGGGTTATTTGTGTATTAAATTATCCTGTTTGTCCAAAATTATTGCCCATCCTAACTTAGTCTCAAGTTTGTCCCAAATTATTGTCCTCTTAATCTTAAGTTAGTCTTATATATCAACATATACATCTAATGTCATTCATTATCTTTTGTACAACCACTGTATCATACTGAAATAAATTATTATTATTATTAATATTAAGCTATGAAAAATTAGTACACAGTCAGCTGGCCTACAGATTGCAATTATTAGTAAATGCACTTGAAAGAGCTCATTCAAAATTGAATAGGCCTTGGAAAGGCCTTCATGATACACTCTGTTCAATTCTGGATGTTTTTTTCCAATTGCATCTACAAAACAAAAAATTCCCATTATATAGGATGAGCTTTATAAGAGCTGACTGTATATTGAGCTTTATAAAGTGACTGCATATTAAGGAGCTTTATTAGAGAAATGACTGTATATAGAGCTTTACAAGAGAAATGACTGCATTTAGAGCATTACGAGAAAGAGTCCTGTATACAGAGGAGCTGCATAAGAGCTGACTGTACCCTGATAACTTTACAAGGGAATTCATTTGTAAAGGCAGGAATGGGAGGCAAAAATCCCAATAATTTATAAATCTCAAAAATGGTTTCAGCAAATAAGCCGGACAAAAATTCAAGTGAGAATGATGGGATCTGAGGAAAATATTGAATAAGGCATACAGTGGAACCCCAAATATCAGCTGCTGCATTTATCACCCGAATTGTATTTAGGCCGAAATTTTGCTCTGTATTTCGACCGGTGCCTTGCAAATTGGCCGTTTTATATGCGTCAGCCCACCTCCCGCTGGGACGCCGCTGCGGAGGTGAGTCAGACTCCCTGCGTCTCTCAGTGAATGATCGTCTACTTCACAAATTTATCCAAACATTCCCTTAAAATTCATTGGTTTTTGTGCTTGTTTATTAAGCGCGACTGTGAAGTAAGTCACCATGGGCCTGAAGAAAGTTCCTAGTAAAGTTCCTTTGGTAAAGAAAGTGAGAAACACGATGGAATTTAAGAAAGAAGTTACTGAATAATATGAGAGTGGTGTTCGAGTGCTAGACCTTGCCAGGATGTATGGGAGGGAGTGTAGCAGGGAAACAGGGAGTGTGGAAGGGAGGCAGAGAGTGTAGCAGGCAGGCAGGGAGTGTAGCAGGCAGGCAGGGAGTGTAGCAGGCAGGCAGGGAGTATAGTAAGCAGGCAGGGAGAGTAGTAAGCAGGCAGGGAGTGTAGCAGGCAAGCAGGGAGTGTAGCAGGCAGGGAGGGAGTGTAGCAGGCAGGGAGGGAGTGTAGCAGGAAGGCAGGGAGTGTAGCAGGCAGGGAGGGAGTGTAGCAGGCAATCAGGGAGTGTAGCAGGCAGGCAGGGAGTGTAGCAGGCAGGCAGGTAGTGTAGCAGGCAGGGAGGGAGTGTAGCAGGAAGGCAGGGAGTGTAGCAGGCAGGCAGGGAGTGTAGCAGGCAGGGAGGGAGTGTAGCAGGCAGGCAGGGAGTGTAGCAGGCAGGCAGGGAGTGTAGCAGGCAGGCAGGGAGTGTAGTAGGCAGGCAGGTAGTGTAGCAGGCAGGTAGGGAGTGTAGCAGGAAGGCAGGGAGTGTAGCAGGCAGGCAGGGAGTGTAGCAGGCAGGCAGGGAGTGTAGCAGGCAGGCAGGGAGTGTAGCAGGCAGGCAGGGAGTGTAGCAGGCAGGCAGGGAGTGTAGCAGGCAGGCAGGGAGTGTAGCAGGCAGGGAGTGTAGCAGGCAGGCAGGGAGTGTAGCAGGCAGGCAGGGAGTGTAGCAGGCAGGGAGGGAGTGTAGCAGGCAGGCAGGGAGTGTAGCAGGCAGGCAGGGAGTGTAGCAGGCAGGCAGGTAGTGTAGCAGGCAGGCAGGTAGTGTAGCAGGCAGGCAGGTAGTGTAGCAGGCAGGCAGGGAGTGTAGCAGGCAGGCAGGTAGTGTAGCAGGCAGGCAGGTAGTGTAGCAGGCAGGCAGGGAGTGTAGCAGGCAGGCAGGGAGTGTAGCAGGCAGGGAGGGAGTGTAGTAGGCAGGGAAGGAAGTAACCCCAGAGAGCTTTGATACCCGAAGTCCTTATGGCAGGAAATTCCACTTCCAAACAATAATCAGTCGTCCTTCTCTCCTCCTCGTCGTCTTCCATAAGTCAACAAGAGTCTTCAGTAAACGTCTGTAATAGTGATTTAAATGTTCATTTACTTATTTTATTTAGTTCTCATTGTTTTGTGTATGTAAAACTATAATTTGTAGATGAATGGTTCAGAGAACCGACATGTTGATAAATTAGACACATGTGCAACTCTTGGGTATCTTTATTGAGGAAACGTTTCGCCACACAGTGGCTTCATCAGTCCATACGTAGGAGAAACTTGAAGAACAGGAGGAGAATGAGGTAATCAGTCCCTCAACCTTGAGTCGATGTGGTCAGTCCATCCTAATTCTTGGGCACGACCTACTTCCACATTGAACAAATGTGACACCGCCTATGACTGCTGCACCTCTCCTACCTACAGTTTATAAGCTCCTTCTCCACACGTATGCCGTATTCTATTCAAGATTGATGGACTGACCACATCGACTCAAGGTTGAGGGACTAATTACCTCATTCTCCTCCTGTTCTTCAAGTTTCTCCTACGTATGGACTGATGAAGCCACTGTGTGGCGAAACGTTTCCTCAATAAAGATACCCAAGAGTTGCACATGTGTCTAATTTATCAAAACTAATTAATCTTTAAAAAAATATATTTTTTGTTAATATTTTTGGGTGTCTGGAACGTATTAATTTTATTTACATTATTTCTTATGGGAAATATTATTTCGATTTTCAGCCGACCTTCTGGAACGTATTACGGCCGACATTTGGGGTTCTACTGTATTTAGCACTTGGATGACTTATTGAGAAAAAATTCCACGATGAATTTCTTCCGTCCTGAAGAACTGGATTATTATTATAATTTAAAAAAGTGCTAAACCAGCAAGGGTCATACAGCGCAGTAAAGAACTGAAGAAATCATAAAATCAATCATTGGTGACAGTTCCGTAATGAAATATTTTATACAACATAAATAAACAGATGGATGGGAGGCTCGAACTGTAGTCTGACAAGCATAGGCCAGTAGGCCTACTGCAGCATTCCTTCTTTCTTACTAGTGGAAAACAGAAGAACGGTAAGACATGTGACCTCTTCAAGTGAGAGAATTATCTCACCTCCCCCCAAGTGTCTCTCACCTCCCCCAAGTGTCTCTCACCTCCCCCCAAGTGTCTCTCACCTCCCCCCAAGTGTCTCTCACCTCCCCCCAAGTGTCTCTCACCTCCCCCCAAGTGTCTCTCACCTCCCCCAAGTGTCTCTCACCTCCCCCAGGTGTCTCTCACCTCCCCCCAAGTGTCTCTCACCTCCCCCAGGTGTCTCTCACCTCCCCCTAAGTGTCTCTCACCTCCCCCCAAGTGTCTCGCACCTCCCCCCAAGTGTCTCTCACCTCCCCCCAAGTGTGTCTCACCTCCCCCCAAGTGTCTCTCACCTCCCCCCAAGTGTCTCTCACCTCCCCCCAAGTGTCTCTCACCTCCCCCAAGTGTCTCTCACCTCCCCCAAGTGTCTCTCACCTCCCCCAGGTGTCTCTCACCTCCCCCCAAGTGTCTCTCACCTCCCCCAGGTGTCTCTCACCTCCCCCCAAGTGTCTCTCACCTCCCCCCAAGTGTCTCATCTCCCCCCAGGTGTCTCACCTCCCCCAGGTGTCTCTCACCTCCCCCCAAGTGTCTCTCACCTCCCCCCAAGTGTCTCTCACCTCCCCCAAGTGTCTCTCACCTCCCCCCAAGTGTCTCTCACCTCCCCCCAAGTGTCTCTCACCTCCCCCAAGTGTCTCTCACCTCCCCCCAAGTGTCTCTCACCTCCCCCAAGTGTCTCTCACCTCCCCCAGGTGTCTCTCACCTCCCCCCAAATGTCTCTCACCTCCCCCAGGTGTCTCTCACCTCCCCCCAAGAGTCTCTCACCACCCCCCAGGTGTCTCTCACCTCCCCCCAAGTGTCTCTCACCTCCCCCAGGTGTCTCTCACCTCCCCCAGGTGTCTCTCACCTCCCCCCAAGTGTCTCTCACCTCCCCCCAAGTGTCTCTCACCTCCCCAAGTGTCTCTCACCTCCCCCAGGTGTCTCTCACCTCCCCCCAAGTGTCTCTCACCTCCCCCAGGTGTCTCTCACCTCCCCCAAGTGTCTCTCACCTCCCCCCAGGTGTCTCTCACCTCCCCCCAAGTGTCTCTCACCTCCCCCAGGTGTCTCTCACCTCCCCCAAGTGTCTCTAACCTCCCCCAGGTGTCTCTCACCTCCCGCCAAGTGTCTCTCACCTCCCCAGGTGTCTCTCACCTCCCCCAAGTGTCTCTCACCTCCCCCCAAGTGTCTCTCACCTCCCCCCAGGTGTCTCTCACCTCCCCCCAAGTGTCTCTCACCTCCCCCCAAGTGTCTCGCACCTCCCACCAAGTGTCTCTCACCTCCCCCCAAGTGTCTCTCATCTCCCCCCAGGTGTCTCACCTCCCCCAGGTGTCTCTCACCTCCCGCCAAGTGTCTCTCACCTCCCCCCGAGTGTCTCTCACCTCCCCCAAGTGTCTCTCACCTCCCCCCAAGTGTCTCTCACCTCCCCCAGGTGTCTCGCACCTCCCCCAGGTGTCTCTCACCACCCCCAGGTGTCTCTCACCTCCCCCCAAGTGTCTCTCACCTCCCCCCAAGTGTCTCTCACCTCCCCCAAGTGTCTCTCACCTCCCCCCAAGTGTCTCTCACCTCCCCCAAGTGTCTCTCACCTCCCCCCAAGTGTCTCTCACCTCCCCCAGGTGTCTCACCTCCCCCAAGTGTCTCTCACCTCCCCCCAAGTGTCTCTCACCTCCCCCAGGTGTCTCTCACCTCCCCCAAGTGTCTCTCACCTCCCCCAAGTGTCTCTCACCTCCCCCCAAGTGTCTCTCCCCTCCCCCCAAGTGTCTCTCACCTCCCCCCAAGTGTCTCTCACCTCCCCCCAAGTGTCTCTCACCTCCCCCAGGTGTCTCACCTCCCCCAAGTGTCTCTCACCTCCCCCCAAGTGTCTCTCACCTCCCCCAAGTGTCTCTCACCTCCCCCCAAGTGTCTCTCACCTCCCCCATGTGTCTCTCACCTCCCCCCAAGTGTCTCTCACCTCCCCCCAAGTGTCTCTCACCTCCCCCCAAGTGTCTCTCACCTCCCCCCAAGTGTCTCTCACCTCCCCCCAAGTGTCTCTCACCTCTCCCAGGTGTCTCACCTCCCCCAGGTGTCTCTCACCTCCCCCCAAGTGTCTCTCACCTCCCCCAAGTGTCTCTCACCTCCCCCCAAGTGTCTCTCACCTCCCCCATGTGTCTCTCACCTCCCCCCAAGTGTCTCTCAACTCCCCCCAAGTGTCTCTCACCTCCCCCCAAGTGTCTCTCACCTCCCCCCAAGTGTCTCTCACCTCCCCCCAAGTGTCTCTCACCTCCCCCCAGGTGTCTCTCACCTCCCCCCAGGTGTCTCTCACCTCCCCCCAGGTAAGACCCACGTCCCCCCGGATGTCTCACCTTCCTACAGGTCAGGAGACAGTGGACCTGGACTGACCAGTGACAGAAGAGACAGGTCAGGACCTGGACACAACCTGTGACGACTAAGACAATCAGTCCCACCTCGAAGTTTTCCTCCCAACTGTACACCCACGCCCACGCCCACGCCCACGCGGCGTACACCAGCAGGAAGGGGAAGACATAGCCGTGTAATAGCAGCGGTCGAGGGACGTAGAGACCCACAGACTGGACAAGATCGTCGATACAGCTGTCAGAAGCAGCCATTAAGACGGTACCAGACGACGCTTATAAACACACATCGTCCCGATCCTCTCATTCCTTTCACTAACTTAACTCTTGTTTTGTATAATTTTACGCTGCTCACTATCAGTATTTACATATTAATTCTTGCTTTCATCGGTCTTGTATATGTTATTATCCGTAATTTAAGATTTTAATGTATTTATGGTTTTATCGATGTGTTTAAAGTTGAAGGCAAAGTCAAGGAAACGAAAAGTTTACAGTGTCCCGACCCTCTCATCTATTATATTAAATTACTTTTCATTAATTACTATTCTGCCTCATACTAACCAAATTCCCTCCATCAACTCCTAAACATCTCACTTTTATTATAAATATCACCAAAAATGTTCTAAAATTTAAGTTAATTTGTAATTACATCATTATATTGAGTCAAAACCAAAGTCTAGGAAACAAACAAATGCGCCATCCCAATTCTTTCTCAAGTTCACATATATTTTATCCCCCTCAAATAATATTTCTATAACATTCACATTAAGAAAAATCACTCATAATTTCTCATATTTATTATATCTATCCGTAAAGTGAAAGTTAATTGTGATCACATTATTATATTTAGAGTCGAAGCCAAAGTCAAGGGAAAGAAAAGGTTACATCGTCCCGATCCTCTCACCCATTACACCTACATAACATCCTCCTTAACAAAAGAAATAATAATTATGTCATATTATCCAAACTCATAATCAAACTCTGACGTATTTCTCCTTTTATTACATATATAATTTAAAACGTTTTCTAATAAAAACAATGGTATATTCTAAGTCGAAGTCAAGGATACACAGACAAACAAGTTACAGGTGGTAGTAAACAAAAGAATCTTGTTTTGCGCTCCACTTATTATTATTATTATTATTATATTAAAAATTAGACATTTTATCTTAAAGTTTCCCCGCATTCCTATACAACCTCCAGGTATACTCCCTCCAGGTATACAACTTCCAGGTATACAACTTCCAGGTATACTCCCTCCAGGTATACAACCTCCAGGTATACAACTTCCAGGTATACTCCCTCCAGGTATACAACCTCCAGGTATACAACTTCCAGGTATACTCCCTCCAGGTATACAACCTCCAGGTATACAACTTCCAGGTATACTCCCTCCAGGTATACAACCTCCAGGTATACAACTTCCAGGTATACTCCCTCCAGGTATACAACCTCCAGGTATACAACTTCCAGGTATACTCCCTCCAGGTATACAACCTCCAGGTATACAACTTCCAGGTATACTCCCTCCAGGTATACAACCTCCAGGTATACAACTTCCAGGTATACTCCCTCCAGGTATACAACCTCCAGGTATACAACTTCCAGGTATACTCCCTCCAGGTATACAACCTCCAGGTATACAACTTCCAGGTATACTCCCTCCAGGTATACAACCTCCAGGTATACAACTTCCAGGTATACTCCCTCCAGGTATACAACCTCCAGGTATACAACCTCCAGGTATACAACTTCCAGGTATACTCCCTCCAGGTATACAACCTCCAGGTATACTCCCTCCAGGTATACAACTTCCAGGTATACTCCCTCCAGGTATACAACTTCCAGGTATACTCCCTCCAGGTATACAACCTCCAGGTATACAACCTCCAGGTATACAACTTTCAGGTATACTCCCTCCAGGTATACAACCTCCAGGTATACTCCCTCCAGGTATACAACCTCCAGGTATACAACCTCCAGGTATACAACTTCCAGGTATACTCCCTCCAGGTATACAACCTCCAGGTATACTCCCTCCAGGTATACAACCTCCAGGTATACTCCCTCCAGGTATACAACTTCCAGGTATACTCCCTCCAGGTATACAACCTCCAGGTATACAACTTCCAGGTATACTCCCTCCAGGTATACAACTTCCAGGTATACTCCCTCCAGGTATACAACCTCCAGGTATACAACTTCCAGTATACTCCCTCCAGGTATACAACTTCCAGGTATACTCCCTCCAGGTATACAACCTCCAGGTATACAACTTCCAGGTATACTCCCTCCAGGTATACAACCTCCAGGTATACAACTTCCAGGTATACAACCTCCAGGTATACAACTTCCAGGAATACTCCCTCCAGGTATACAACCTCCAGGTATACAACCTCCAGGTATACAACTTCCAGGTATACTCCCTCCAGGTATACAACCTCCAGGTATACAACTTCCAGGTATACTCCCTCCAGGTATACAACTTCCAGGTATACTCCCTCCAGGTATACAACCTCCAGGTATACAACTTCCAGGTATACTCCCTCCAGGTATACAACTTCCAGGTATACTCCCTCCAGGTATACAACCTCCAGGTATACAACTTCCAGTATACTCCCTCCAGGTATACAACTTCCAGGTATACTCCCTCCAGGTATACAACCTCCAGGTATACAACTTCCAGGTATACTCCCTCCAGGTATACAACTTCCAGGTATACTCCCTCCAGGTATACAACTTCCAGTATACTCCCTCCAGGTATACAACCTCCAGGTATACAACTTCCAGTATACTCCCTCCAGGTATACAACTTCCAGGTATACTCCCTCCAGGTATACAACCTCCAGGTATACAACTTCCAGGTATACTCCCTCCAGGTATACAACCTCCAGGTATACAGCTTCCAGGTATACTCCCTCCAGGTATACAACCTCCACGTATACAACTTCCAGGTATACAACTTCCTGTATACTCCCTCCAGGTATACAACCTCCAGGTATACAACTTCCAGGTATACTCCCTCCAGGTATACAACCTCCAGGTATACAACTTCCAGGTATACTCCCTCCAGGTATACAACCTCCAGGTATACAACTTCCAGGTATACTCCCTCCAGGTATACAACTTCCAGGTATACTCCCTCCAGGTATACAACCTCCAGGTATACAACTTCCAGGTATACTCCCTCCAGGTATACAACTTCCAGGTATACTCCCTCCAGGTATACAACCTCCAGGTATACAACTTCCAGGTATACTCCCTCCAGGTATACAACCTCCAGGTACACAACTTCCAGGTATACTCCCTCCAGGTATACAACTTCCAGGTATACTCCCTCCAGGTATACAACCTCCAGGTATACAACTTCCAGGTATACTCCCTCCAGGTATACAACCTCCAGGTATACTCCCTCCAGGTATACAACCTCCAGGTATACAACTTCCAGGTATACTCCCTCCAGGTATACAACCTCCAGGTATACAACTTCCAGGTATACTCCCTCCAGGTATACAACCTCCAGGTATTCAACTTCCAGGTATACTCCCTCCAGGTATACAACCTCCAGGTATACAACTTCCAGGTATACTCCCTCCAGGTATACAACTTCCAGGTATACTCCCTCCAGGTATACAACCTCCAGGTATACAACTTCCAGGTATACTCCCTCCAGGTATACAACCTCCAGGTATACAACTTCCAGGTATACTCCCTCCAGGTATACAACCTCCAGGTACACAACTTCCAGGTATACTCCCTCCAGGTATACAACCTCCAGGTATGCAACTTCCAGTATACTCCCTCCAGGTATACAACCTCCAGGTATACAACTTCCAGGTACACTCCCTCCAGGTATACAACCTCCAGGTATACAACTTCCAGGTATACTCCCTCCAGGTATACAACCTCCAGGTATACAACTTCCAGGTATACTCCCTCCAGGTATACAACCTCCTGGTATACAACTTCCAGGTATACTCCCTCCAGGTATACAACCTCCAGGTATGCAACTTCCAGTTATACTCCCTCCAGGTATACAACCTCCAGGTATGCAACTTCCAGTATACTCCCTCCAGGTATACAACCTCCAGGTATACAACTTCCAGGTATACTCCCTCCAGGTATACAACCTCCAGGTATACAACTTCCAGGTATACTCCCTCCAGCTATACAACCTCCAGGTATACAACTTCCAGTATACTCCCTCCAGGTATACAACCTCCAGGTATACAACTTCCAGGTATACTCCCTCCAGGTATACAACCTCCAGGCATACAACTTCCAGGTATACTCCCTCCAGGTATACAACCTCCAGGTATACAACTTCCAGGTATACTCCCTCCAGGTATACAACCTCCAGGTATACAACTTCCAGGTATACTCCCTCCAGGTATACAACCTCCAGGTATACAACTTCCAGGTATACAACTTCCAGTATACTCCCTCCAGGTATACAACCTCCAGGTATACTCCCTCCAGGTATACAACTTCCAGGTATACTCCCTCCAGGTATACAACCTCCAGGTATACAACTTCCAGTATACTCCCTTCAGGTACACAACCTCCAGGTATACAACTTCCAGGTATACTCCCTCCAGGTATACAACCTCCAGGCATACAACTTCCAGGTATACAACCTCCAGGCATACAACTTCCAGGTGTACTCCCTCCAGGTATACAATATCCAGGTATACAACTTCCAGGTATACTCTCTCCAGGTATACAACCTCCAGGTATACAACTTCCAGGTATACTCCCTCCAGGTATACAACCTCCAGGTATACAACTTCCAGGTATACTCCCTCCAGGTATACAACCTCCAGGTATACAACTTCCAGGTATACTCCCTCCAGGTATACAACCTCCGGGTATACAACTTCCAGGTATACTCCCTCCAGGTATACAACCTCCAGGTATACAACTTCCAGGTATACTCCCTCCAGGTATACAACTTCCAGGTATACTCCCTCCAGGTATTCTCCAGGTATACAACCTCCAGGTATACAACTTCCAGATATACTCCCTCCAGTTATACAACCTCCAGGTATTCTCTAGGTATACAACCTCCAGGTATTCTCCAGGTATACAACCTCCAGGTATACTCCAGGTATACTCCCTCCAGTTATACAACCTCCAGGTATTCTCCAGGTATACAACCTCCAGGTATACAACTTCCAGATATACTCCCTACAGGTATACAACCTCCAGGTATTCTCCAGGTATACAACTTCCAGATATCCTACCTACAGGTATACAACCTCCAGGTATACAACTTCCAGATATACTCCCTACAGGTATATAACCTCCAGGTATTCTCCAGGTATACAACTTCCAGATATCCTACCTACAGGTATACAACCTCCAGGTATTCAACTTCCAGATATACTCCCTACAGGTATACAACCTCCAGGTATTCTCCAGGTATACAACCTCCAGGTATACTTCAGGTATACAACCTCCAGGTATTCTCCAGGTATACAACCTCCAGGTATACAGCCTCCAAAGTGACTTTTTCCACTGGTGTCCTTGTAATAATAATAATAATAATAATAATAAGAATAATAATATTTATTTCTAGCAGTACCTGATGCAACTTATACAGACCATAGTTGACACCCATGACATACTGCTATATAGAAAGTACCTTGTTATGTTGAGCATTTCCTGCAAATTATGTCAGTTTTGTGCCAGGATGTGACCCACACCAGTCCACTAACACCCAGGATGTGACCCACACCAGTCCACTAACACCCAGGATGTGACCCACACCAGTCCACTAACACCCAGGATGTGACCCACACCAGTCCACTAACACCCAGGATGTGACCCACACCAGTCCACTAACACCCAGGATGTGACCCACACCAGTCCACTAACACCCAGGATGTGACCCACACCAGTCCTACTGTCTTCTGCAGGGTCCTTCTGGGTCCTGCTGGATCCTACTGTCTTCTGCAGGGTCCTTCTGGGTCCTGCTGGATCCTACTGTCTTCTGCAGGGTCCTTCTGGGTCCCTGGACGTGAGGATGTTCAGGGCAACAAGCAGACGGACTCTACTGTGCCGTCACTATAACATAATATACCGACAACTTGAAGATTAATACAAGTACAACAGTTGGGTATATTTATTGATGGAACGTTGCGCCTACACAGTAGACTTCTTCAGTCAAATCCAGAGCCAGCAGGTGTAGTGAAATGATGTAATGAGGTGGTCAGTCCCTCAGCCTGGAGAACAGCCCCTAACCAGCATCAATTATTATTATTATTATTATAATCAAAAAGAAGCGCTAAGCCACAAGGACTATACAGCGCTGCAGGGCAGGAAGGAAGCGAGGGCATCAGGTGGCAAAAGGGAGATGGATGAGCAACAGGTTACGGATAACAGCGGGGCAGTGGATGGTGAAAGGGTAAAGGGCAGCAAGAGACTGAACCAGAAAGGGCTGAGGGGAGTGTGAAAAGTATCATCAGAGTTTGTGGAGTAAATCAGTCGTTGTCAAGAAGTCAATGAGAGAGTCAGGATTAAAGGAGGGTCCATCAGCAAGAAGGGAAGGTAAAGAGAGAGTAGGAGAACGAAGACGACGTTGGAGGTAAATTCTGCGTGCTCGTTGATAGAGAGGGCAGTCTAACAGAATGTGGCTAATCGATACTGGAACTTGACACTGCTCACAGAGAGGAACAGGGTGCCTCTCCATGAGATACCCATGAGTAAGACGAGTGTGGCCAATGCGAAGGCGGGAGAGAGTGGTCTCCCAACCTCGGCACTGATGACAAGAAGACGGCCAGTAACCTATGCTCGGTTTAATAGAATGAAGTTTGTTACCGAGCAGAGTTGACCAACGTTGTTGCCAACGGGTGCGAAGGTGGGTAGCTATTGCAGCAAAATAGTCTAGAAATGGAACACCTCGATAGGAAATTGGTAGGTCATATACTGCTGACCGCGCAGCAGTGTCTGCCTGTTCATTGCCCTGTACGTCGACATGACCAGGGACCCAACAAAAAACAATATCTTTATGTTTGGTAGAGATACGGCGTAGCCAAAGTTGGATACGGAGAACTAGGGGATGAGATGTATCAAATTTTCGTATAGCCTGTAGAGCACTAAGGGAGTCTGAGACTACTACAAATGATGACACAGGCATAGATGCGATACGAATAAGTGCTGCAAGAATGGCATACAGTTCAGCAGTAAAAATGCTAGCTGAAGATAGTAAATGCCCTCGTACGACGCTGTCCGGAAACACTGCTGCGAATCCGACGCCGTCTGAAGACTTAGAGCCATCTGTGTACACAGCGGTGGCATGAGAATGAGAGTGGAAGTGATCAAGAAAAAGAGAGCGGGAAGCCACCGTAGGCAGTTGAGCTTTCGAGCAAGGGAGTGAGAAAGAACAGACCCGAACAGCTGGAACTTCCCAGGGGGGTAGGGAAAAGTGAGATGCTACATGAACATATAAAGGTGGTAACTGAAGGGAAGACAAGAGTGAAAGTAGGCGAAGAGAAAAGGGACGGAGCAAACAGGGGCGGCGAACGAATAAAGAATGTCTACTAATATCGGTGACCATTCTATAAATGGAAGGATTGTGTAGATCGTGAGAGCGTACATAGTAACGAAGGCAATGGGCATCACGGCGATCAGACAAGGATGGAACATTTGCTTCTGTATAGAGGCTCTCAACAGGGGAAGAGCGAAAAGCACCAAGGCACAAACGTAAGCCTTGGTGATGGATAGAGTTAAGGCTAGAGAGAGTAGCAGGAGAGGCCGCGGAATAAATCTGGTCACCATAATCGAGTTTCGATAAAACGAGGGCTGAATGTAGGCGAAGCAGAGTTCGACGATCAGCTCCCCAGGAAAGATGAGCAAGGGTTTTAAGAAGGTTTAGCCGGCTGTGACAAGTTGCCTTCAGAGAGGTAATGTGAGGTTTCCAGGTTAACCGACGGTCAAAGAGAAGGCCTAGAAACCTGACTGTATCACGTTCGGGGATACGGGAGCCATAGAGATACAAAGGATGATCGGAGATAACAGAGCGTCTAGTGAAAGTAATTTGGTGAGTTTTGGTACTTGAAAATTTAAACCCATGTGTGGTGGCCCAAGTGGAAACACGGTCGACCGCATGCTGGAGAGAAACTGCAATAAGGTGACAGTCAGCGCCTGCACAAGCAATAGCGAAGTCATCAACATAGAGTGATGACCAAATATTGGGTGGAAGAACAGAGGCCAAATCATTTATAGCAAGGAGAAAAAGTGTTGTGCTTAGAACACATCCCTGAGGGACACCTTCAGCTTGGACGAAGTCCGGGGAAAGAACATTATTGACTCGAACACGGAAATGTCTGTCAGTTAAAAAGTTCTTAAGGAAGGATGGTAGATTGCCTCGGAGGCCTAAGGAATGGGCCTGGGCCAAAATATTATACCTCCAAGTTGTGTCATATGCCTTCTCAAGGTCAAAAAATATGGCAATAACTGAGTGATTATTCGCAAAGGCATTACGAACATACGTATCCAAGCGTAGTAAGGGGTCTATGGTAGAACGACCCTTACGAAAGCCATATTGACTAGCGGAGAGACTGTTGTGAGTCTCTAAATACCACATTAAACGTCGATTTACGAGGCGTTCCATCACTTTGCAAACTGCACTTGTAAGAGCGATGGGGCGATAGTGGGAGGCATCATGTCCTGTAGTACCCGGTTTGCGGAAAGGGAGAACAATGGCAGATTTCCACAGCTGGGGAAGAACTCCTTGTGCCCAAATAAGATTGAAGAGGTGTAAGAGGACTACAAGGGCTGACCGATGTAAATGTTGTAACATACGAATATGAATGTCATCAGGCCCAGCTGCCGATGATCGGCAAGCTGAGAGCGTTGCCTCCAGTTCTTGAAGTGTAAAAGGCACATTATACTGTTCTTCTCCGAGAGAAGAAAAGTCCAAGGGTACTAACTCTCTGGCAGACTTTGAGGAAAGAAACGAGGGGCATAGATGGAGCCCTCGGGAAATACGGACCAGATGTGTGCCAAGTTCAATGGCAACGTCGAGAGGGTTTGCTATATCAACACCAGTGACCCGTAGAACAGGAGCCGGGTCAGGAGAGTATTTACCACTCAATTTCCTCACTTTTTTCCAGACTGCACTCATAGAAGAAGCAGAGGTGATGGTGGAAACATAGTCTCGCCAACAAGTGCGTTTAGCTTCACGGATGACACGGCGAGCGATCGCACGCTTCTGCTTAAAATCAACAAGTCTCTCAGCGGTTCTATTGTACCGGTACCTGCCCCATGCAGCACGTTTCAAACGTACTGCACGAGCACAAGCAGGAGACCACCAAGGCACGCACTTCTGAGAATGCCTGCCTGAGGTGTGGGGTATAGAATGAGAAGCTGCGGTATAAACTGATGTCGAGAAGATGTGTAGGAGCTCATCAATGGAGGATGAAGAAGGAACCTCACTAAAAGCAGTGAGGTGTGAGTAAAGATCCCAATTTGCCCGATCAAATTGCCAGCGAGGGCTACGGGAAGGTGGTGAATAGGAAGGAGAAGTAAGAATGATCGGAAAATGATCGCTGTCATGTAAGTCTGGTAGAACAGACCAGGTGAAGTCTAGTGCTGTGGAGGAAGAGCAGACTGATAGATCGATGCAAGAGAGAGTATGAGTACGAGGATCAAAATGGGTGGGAGTACCCGTATTTAAAACATGGAGGGGGTGAGAGGCAAGAAAAGCCTCCAACTGAATGCCACGTGAGTCACAATGAGACCCCCCCCAGAGGAAATGGTGGGCATTAAAATCACCAAGTAACAGAAGTGGTGGTGGTAAGGATGAAACAAGAAAGGCAAAGTCTGGGATAGAAAATGCTCGAGAAGGAGAGAGATATAAAGAACATATTGTAAACCACTTATTCAAGTGGATACGGGCTGCAGTGTAATGCAGCGAGGTATGGACAAATAGTTGACAGTACGGAATATCATTGCGTAGAAGAAGGGCACTTTCATTAAAGGTCCCATCTGAGAAAGGATCCGAAGAATACAATAAATTATAGCCTGAGATAGGTTGGAAAACAGCCGAGTGTAATTTTGGTTCTTGTAAGCAAGCACCAACAGGGGAAAACCTGGAAAGCAACATCTGAAGCTCACCCCGATTACCCCTGAGGCCGCGGATATTCCACTGTAAATAGGCCATGATTGGCGATGAAGAAAATATCAGGAATCTGTAGGTAAAGGCACCTACGGACTAGAGGGGTTAGAAAAGTCAACGTGTGGTGGCATTGGAAGATGTTCAAGTAGCGAAGGAACGGAGCGTTGCGAAGAATGGGGTTGTGAAGATGGAGGAGAGGGAAGAGAAGGAACAGGAAGTGAATCAGTGTCCATTGAAGGTTTAGTCTCTGCAATATATTCTGAAATGGCTTCAAGTGTTTCTGAATTCAAAGATGTATGGGAAACCATATTGGAGATAGGAGGAGGAGGGTGAGTAAAGATTGGGACAGTAATGGACTGTACCAAAGTAGAGGGGGAGGGAAAAGTGTAAGGGACTGGAGATGAAGTGTGGGGGGGGACAGAAGAGGTAGAAACCTGGGAGGTGACAGAAGAGGGAGAAACTTGGGAGGGGACGGGGGTGGAAGGCATAGTACGAGGAGGAGGGTGAATCTCCACACTTGTAATAGAGCCAGAGAGAGGGGAAGAACTAGGTACAGAGACTGGAAAGGTAACGTGTGGAGGTGGAAGAAGGGAAGGAAGGGGCAAAGAAGATTTGAGCAATGTGGATTTTTTGGACTTCTGAGTAGAGGGGCGATTGGTATTAGGTGTCGTACGAGGTCTTGTCGATACTGGGGCTTGTGAGGAAGGACGCGAAGATGTGAGAACAGACTGAGTTGTAGTCGGGACGTCAGAGCCAAGGACAGCAAAAGGATTAGATGCCGTAATGGCTATGGGAGGGGTAACAACAGAGGAGGCTGCAGAAGATGGGACCCCAGAAGTGGGGGGATGTTTGGAAACACGAGAATAAGAAACACGGGGTAGTCTCCCTTGGAGGCGGAGATGAGTAACTGCCATAGCATAAGGGAGACCTTCTGCCTCTTTGAGGCAACGGATTTCACGTTCATTTAAGTAGACCTGGCAACGGCGGGAGTACGAAGGGTGAGCTTCATTACAATTAAGGCAAGATGGAGGTTGACTGCAAGATGTATTAGAATGGTTGTCGGCACCACAGACTGGGCATTCGGCCATAGATCTGCAATATTTCGCTGGGTGACCAAAACGCCAGCAATTTCTACATTGTTGCGGTGTAGGTATCACCTTTCGAACTTGTAACCGATGTCCCGCGACATATACAGAGGACGGGAGTTCTCGGCTGTCAAAAGTTAAACGAGCCACATTGCAAGGGTAACGTCTCCGCCCCCGGGCAGGAAGGACATAAGTGTCTACTTTGAGGATTGGGAGATCCTGGAGTTCCAGCTGTTCAAAAATGTCATTGCCACATGACTGGAAATTCTGTTGGACTATGGTATGGGGCAGAATGACAGTACCACTACAAGAATTGAGAGAAAGATGTTTTTCAATAGTGATAGGAGTAGCATCGATATTCGAAAGGAGAGAAAGATCATGAGCTTGGGTAGCATTCTGGACAGTGACGATGCGCGTACCGCTCTTGAGAGCGTGAAATGAAATATCTCTGCCAACATGACGCAGGAGCGCTTTGGCAATACTATGGTCAGAAAGGTAGGCAGAAGAAGAAGTTGGTCTTAAAGTAAAGAATTTAGTCCATTGTGTGGTCCGAAACTGAGCGTGGAGAGGGAGTGCTTGACGTGTCGGTCGTTTCCGAGTAGAATGGGAAGGTAACGACGGAGCATCATCAGGAGATTGACGTTGGCGTTTAGGAGTAGGACCGGAGTTGGTCCGGCATGAAATGGGTGGGCGATTCGAAAATTGCCGTACCGTAGAGGGAGAAGCCGGAAGCATAGTCAAAGGAGAGCGGAGTTCAGACAAATCGAAGGAGTCAGTCGAAGCCCCGGTACCTGAAGCGGGTGAGGAAACAGCACCAGCAAGAGGTACAGGGGCATCAGGAGTGTCCGAAGAGTGGTCTAAACACAAGGCAGGGTCAGAATGGGGTGCGGTATCAAGAAGGGGCCCGGGGGTAGTGGTTTCATGGACTAGGGCTGCCATGGTTAGGTTACTCCTTTGCTTTTTGTTTTTAAGAAAAAAAAAGAAAGAAGAAAAGAAAAGAAAAACAAAAAAAAGAATAAAAAAAGGGGGGAGCGGGGAGGAATAGTTCCCAGGAGGAATGAAAGGGCCGGAAATCTCCCTCCGCGCCCAAGAGGACTCGACACCGCTAGTAGCGCAGATGCAGCATGGAACCCGTGCCATACCCTACCCTTCATGCCAGTAAACCAGCAATCCGGGATAGCAACCTCACATCTGCCGAGCTACCTCGGTGGACAAAAGAGAGGGCGGCCGGATATCCGCCACAAAGCATACCTCCTTCAGCCACCACCCCCGGAATCCGAAAGGTGGCTTCCAGAGATACACCCGTCGCCCAAAAGACACCCAAAGCTACTCCGGGATACCGGAGAGGGATCGGGACATCCCTAGGCAATCCAGATTCCACGGCAAACTACGCCACCGCCAAGAAACCTCAACGGAATGGGATCGACCCCGGTGTCCTTTCTCCTACCTAGGAACTAGCACGCCTGTGGGAGAAATCACGAAGGCTAAAAAGAGGAAGGGCAAAAGGGAGGGGTGAGGAGGAGGAGGAGGAATGGAAAAAGGGGAGGATGGGGAGGATGGGATAGGGGAGGGGAGAATGGGGGGTAATTAGGTTCGGTCTGAGGAAGAAGACCGACAGGGCTAATTCCTCAGACCAAGAGCCTCTTCACCACGCCAAGGAGCCCCCCTTGAAGAGGTAACCAGCATCAAGGGACCTTCCCTTGAGGGGACCTTATTTAAAGGAGCTTTATAAAACTGACTGTATATAGAGCTTTATAAGAGAACTGATTGTATGTAGAGGAGCTTTATAAGGAAACTGACTCTATAGAGCCTTATAAGGACTGACTAGAGGATCTTTATACGAGCTTTGTAGAGGTTTAAAAAGAGTCGACTGTATATTATTATTATTATTATAATCAAGGGGGAAGCGCTAAACCTGGAGGATTATACAGCGCCTGGGGGGGGGATGTGGAAGGCATTCAGGCTTAATTCGGGGAACTTGAGCACAGATCCAATTCCCTAAATCAAGAGCCCCTCACCAACATCAAGGAACCTTCCTTGAGGGGAGTCGACTGTATAGATTATTATAATCAAGGGGGAAGCACTAAACCCGTAGGATTATACAGCGCCTGTGGGGGGAAGAGTGGAAGGTATTCAGGGTTAATTCAGAGATCTGGAGCACAGATCCAGTTCCCTAGATCAAGAGCCCCTCACCAACATCAAGGAACATTCCTATAGAGCTTTATAAGAGCTGACCATATAGAGCTTTATAAGTGCTGACTGTATAGAGCTTTATGAGTTGATTATATATTATAATAATGGAGAAGCACTAAACCCATAGGATTACACAGTGCATGTGGGGGGGGGGGGAAGGTATTCAGGCTTAATTCAGGGAACTGGAGCACAAATCCAATTCCCTAGATCAAGAGCCCCTCACCAGTGCCTAGGAACCTCCCCTGAGGGACACAAAGTAAAGTCTACAGCCTCCTTTATCTGAGCGATAAAACTGTTTCACTTTCGTTTCCGACACAATTTAGGATAGTTACACCTAAAGCGCTGAAATAAAAAACAATAGTTTAAATGAATTTTTATTCCCATAAACTCTCTATACAGTGTTATTTTTTGTATATGCGACTGAAAACGTACATCGAAAATTTAATAGCATGCTGAAAGGCCTCCACAGCATGTAGTATTCAATCTTTGATGAACTTTTTTATAAGTCACGCTTGCAAAAGAAAAAAAAAATCACACTATATGGAGAAGCTTTATAAGAGAATTTACTGTACCAGTTTAACAAAGTTTGACCTAAAATACTAAAATAAGAGAATTATGTCACTGTATTTTTAACATAAATTTAAGAAAGTTTGACCTAAATTAACAGAATTATATCACTTAAATTTTTAACAAATTTAACCCTTAAACTGTCCAAACGTAGATCTACGTATTTTTTTACATTGTTTCTTATGGAGAAAATCAAGGTCAGAGCACTACGTGCGTAAACGTAGATCTGCGTTTGGACAGTTTAAGGGTTAAGAAAGTTTGACCTAAAGTAAGAAAATTCTCAGTTTTTAACAATAATTTAAAAAGTTTGATACTAAAGTATCAAAATTCTCATTTAAATAAAAAAAAAAAAAAAAAAAAGCAGGTTTGTATTTGATTATCAACACAAAAAATAATCTTTTATAAGTAAAATTAAGATTAATGACAATTCAAAGTTTATTTAATCATGTTTACATGATTTTTTATATTTTATTATTGCCATAAACAATATTTTTAAAGCATAAAAAATGCTCATTACACAGCAATTCAAAATAAAAAAAAAAAAAAAAAAAAAAAAAAAAAAAAAAAAAAAAAAAAAAAAAAACAAAAAAATAAAAAAAAAAATTGATGTGTAAGGAACAGTTTTAAGTTTAAAATCTGTTTCAAACGTGTTCAAAACCTGTTCAAGACTTGTGATATACAGATGACTACAAAATATAATGATTACTGCCCCCAACAACAGTAAAACTCTCACAAAATTGCAATGGCATAATTACAAACAAATCATTCCATGGCCGGGGATTAAACTTGTGGCGAGTGAGTCGTAAAACTCCAGGTCAGTGGCTCATGCACTGGCCTGGAGTTTTACGACTCATTCCACACAAGTTCAACCCCCACTCGTGGTGTGGTTTGTAAAATTCTGATTTAGCGGACTAACAGGATAGTTACAGGTGACTGCTATTTCTAATAATTTAGTTATAAGGATGCCTAAAATGCTCTGTATAATAAGGGACTTTCTATATAGTAGTAATACAGTGGGCCCCCGGTTAACGATATTTTTTCACTCCAGAAGTATGTTCAGGTGCCAGTACTGACCGAATTTGTTCCCATAAGGAATATTGTGAGGTAGATTGTGAGGGGGTAAAGGAGGTTTTGTGTGCGAGGGGCTTGGACTTCCAGCAGGCATGCGTGAGCGTGTTTGATAGGAGTGAATGGAGACAAATGGTTTTTAATACTTGACGTGCTGTTGGAGTGTGAGCAAAGTAACATTTATGAAGGGATTCAGGGAAACCGGCAGGCCGGACTTGAGTCCTGGAGATGGGAAGTACAGTGCCTGCACTCTGAAGGAGGGGTGTTAATGTTGCAGTTTAAAAACTGTAGTGTAAAGCACCCTTCTGGCAAGACAGTGATGGAGTGAATGATGGTGAAAGTTTTTCTTTTTCGGGCCACCCTGCCTTGGTGGGAATCGGCCGGTGTGATAATAAAAAAAAAAAAAAAAAAAAAAAAGATTAGTCCATTTCAGACCCCCAAACATACATGTACAAACGCACTTACATAAATACACTTACATAATTGGTCGCATTCGGAGGTGATTGTTACGCGGGGGTCCACTGTATACATCAATCACCTTAAATGTATAATACAGAGACTCCCATACATACAAACATTCGTGCTGCAAACTTTCGATAATATGAACATTTTGCAGGAAGCACCGAGATGCAAAAAATACATAGTAAGTTACTTTAGCAGGACTGTTCTTGTGTGTGCCTGTGCTCTCTCCACAAATTCAGTGTTACTTGCAATTTAGAATACCCCCAATATATTTGAGTTAAGCACAAAAGGGGTGGTGATGCAGGTGGTAGTGCTAACAAAAGTGGACATAATAATGTATTTTTCCTGTGTTCACATACGTATATGTTTAAACTAGGTTTTAACATACTCAGTGTTCATACGTACACACACTACACTACTGTATAATACTGTGTACATACATAGACTTATGAACGACAGCTTGGAACTGAACCTATTTGTAAGCAGGGGAGTGACTGTATACAATATTCCAATTTATAGAGATAAAGTTTGTATTATAGTGGATCAAAATGGGTCTTTTACTGTGATCACAACAATAGTGGCAAATTTCACAACAAACGGACTTTAACCGTTTTTTTTAATTGGCCAAAACAGCGGAGTCAGTCCCGTATTTCCCAAGCCCGTTAAATGAAGTTCATCTACAAGAAAACCCTAAACAATGTAAAGCGCAGTGAATGTTTTTTTTTATCCTTCCACGCCACACAAGCGCTTCATTACCATTAACTGCGTTTACCCGGGCACAGCAACACTGTGCCCCCCCTAGGCACAATGTTACCTGGGGGGGAGGGGGGCCAAGAAAAGCCAAGAAAATTCAAGTGGTGCCCCTCGTGTTTCAAGAGACAAACCGTTTGTCGAGGAAACAACAGAGCACATGATGGTCATGTTGAAGACATGTTTGTAATGTGTCTGAGTAGTTTTAAGTGTTCCCTAAATTTCTCTTTGTCCCTTTAAAGACTTTAAGTGCCCCCCTAAAATGTTTTAGTGTCCTAAAATATTTTTAGTGTCCCCCTGAAATATTCTTTAAGTGCCCCCCTAAAATGTTTTGGTGTCCTAAAATATTTTTAAAGTGTCCCCCTGAAATATTCTTTAAGTGCCCCCCTAAAATGTTTTGGTGTCCTAAAATGTTCTTTAAGTGCCCCCTAAAAGTATCTTTTTAAAGTGCACTTCTGTAAATAAAAAGGTTTGTAACTTGAAATATTTGAAAGATGGGGACCTGGTGGTTAATTCAGAATTAACCTAATCTGACAGATATGATGGTGGATCTGATATGATCTGATGCTCAGAAAATGATGGGCTACACGAGGGTCATTAAGGCTAAGTGGTTGGTTTGGGGTTTAAAGTCTATCTACTACACCAGGGTCATTAAGACTGGCTGGTTGGTTAATGGGGTTTAAAGTCTATCTACCACACCAGGATCATTAAGACTGGTTGGTTGGTTAATGGGGTTTAAAGTCTACTACACCAGGGTCATTAAGACTGGTTGGTTGGTTAATGGGATTTAAAGTCTATCTACTACACCAGGGTCATTAAGACTGGTTGGTTGGTTAATGGGGTTTAAAGTCTATCTACTACACCAGGGTCATTAAGACTGGTTGGTTGGTTAATGGGGTTTAAAGTCTATCTACTACACCAGGGTCATTAAGACTGGTTGGTTGGTTAATGGGATTTAAAGTCCATCTACTACAAGAGGGTCATTAAGACTGCAGGTCACCTGTATACCACCAGTTAAGAATAATACCTAAAATATCAAATAATGTAAACCAGTGTATATGTTGCATATACATCATACTACATATATACACAATGTATATCCACACTTCTTGGTGTGGTGTATATACACAAAGTTAAAACATCTCTCTGTATATACACTAATGCCCCTCAGTTTATATGTGCTGATAAACATCTCACAATGTATATAAACATCCCTCAATGTATATACAATTATAAACATCTCTGTATGAACTGATAAATACCTCAGTGTATATACAGTGACCAACACCTCTCAATGTATATACATTGACCAACACCTCTCAGTGTATATACACTGACTTCAGCTCATTTTTCAGTATACCTGGAGTATACCTCTGAATACCTGGAATATATCCCTAAATACCTGGGGTATACCCATATTTAAAAATTCCCAAAATACACGCTAAAAAAAATTTTTTTCGGAAAAAATGTAAACTACATGCGGTTCTCTTATAAAACCCCTCCATAATCTTTTTTTTTTTTTGGAAATGCGATTGAAAAAGTGCATTCGAAATTGAACAGAAGGTATTTTGAAGGCCTTTCAATGTGCCATTCAATTTTGGATGGGCATTTTCAGTCGCCTTTGCAAAAGACGCAATATATGGAGGAGCTCAAAAAAGAATCGAATGTATAGAATTTTTTTTTCAGGGCGTAAATTCGGAATTTTTGAATAAAAAATTTTCTGGAGAACGTCAAAATTTCCATTACTATATGGAAAATATCTGTTCATTAAAAAAAAAAAATCCATGCTGTACAATACAGATTTTTCCAAAATTTTGAAATTCCAAAAATGAGAGAAAATTCCTCGTCCAAATTTTTGAGCAATTTTCTGACATTTACAAAAATTAAAATTTTAATATTTTTTTAAAACTCTTGTATTTTTTTGTGAGTAAATTAGAATAAAAACTTTAAAAAAAAATTTTAATTTTGAAAAGAGACCATAATGTATATAATGTATTACATAGGTCTATGCTATTACACAGAATGAAAATAAACAGTAATTTTGAAAATCCCCATCCCAAAAAAAATTGGAGTTACAGATATCGTAACAGTAATTTTAAAAATATTGGCAGTTTGGAGGGATATGTTGTGTATCTTTATAGGTATATGCTTCTAAACTGTTGTGTTCTGAGCACCTCTGCAAAAGCAGTGATAATGTGTGAGTGTGGTGAAAGTGTTGAATGATGATGAAAGTATTTTCTTTTTGGGGATTTTCTTTCTTTTTTGGGTCACCCTGCCTCGGTGGGAGATGGCCGACTTGTTGAAAAAACAAACCCCCCCCCCAAAAAAAATTCCTTTTTTTTTTTGAGTAACAGATACCGTAATGGTAATTTTGAAATTATTATTATTACTATAGTCATACCTAAGCACTAAACCCATAAGGGTTATATAGCACTGCTGGTCATTTTGAAAATACCTCCCAAAATTTAATTTTTGAGCTACAGATATCGTAACAGTAATTTTAAAAACACCAAAAAAATTGTTTCTGAGTTACAGATATTGTAACAGTAATATTAAAAATACCATAATAACTGTTTATGAGTTACGAATATTGTAACAGTAATTTTTAAAATACAAAAAAATTTGTTTTTGAGTTAGAGATATTGTAATAAATTATCGTCCTGGCTCAAGACAGACAGTTCAATATACCACAGTCGGATATTTTTATATTTTTGTCACGGCTGTTGTAATAGACAGAGCGGAGGATGCCCACGCCATTGGTGACTGTTCCAAAGCTGTTGTCATCCGTGGTCTCTCCAGCGTAGTAGAGATAGATCCTGAAGCCAGCCAGTTGATAGGTTCCATCGCCGATGGGGATGGCGCACATCAACCCTGGGTGGATCCTCCTTGTGTTGGTCATGGCTTGGCAGTACGTCAATTCCGGCACGCTGAGGCTGGTCATCAGCGGAGTGAGGATTCCGTCGTCGTCGTCGTCCGCTCCTATCTCCTCCCCTCCGATGACCTCCACTATCTGGTGATTATCCTCGTTGATCTCGTAGATGAAATCGATGGGCAACCCTTTGTAGCTGACCCCAAACTTGCCAGTGCAGCAGTGGAGGAAATTGTGAGACTGCAGTTCATAGAGTTGCACCGAGAAGAAGATCCGGCCTTGCACCTTTCCGTCGAGCTCGATGTCGAAGAATCCTCTTCCACTGTATCCGTTAGGACTAAGGCTGTCAAACTGGAATGGAACGAGATTGACAAAAATAATTCTGGCCTATAGGCACTGCCTATATATATACCCAATTCCCTTATAAAGCTCTACTATATACAGTTAGTGCTCTTATAAAGCTCCACTATATACAGTCAGTGCTCTTATAAAGCTCCACTATATACAGTCAGTGCTCTTATAAAGCTCCACTATATACAGTCAGTGCTCTTATAAAGCTCCACTATATACAGTCAGTGCTCTTATAAAGCTCCACTATATACAGTCAGTGCTCTTATAGAGCTCCACTATATACAGTCAGTGCTCTTATAAAGCTCCACTATATACAGTCAGTGCTCTTATAAAGCTCCACTATATACAGTCAGTGCTCTTATAAAGCTCCACTATATACAGTCAGTGCTCTTATAGAGCTCCACTATATACAGTCAGTGCTCTTATAAAGCTCCACTATATACAGTCAGTGCTCTTATAAAGCTCCACTATATACAGTCAGTGCTCTTATAAAGCTCTACTATATAGTTAGTGCTCTTATAAAGCTCCACTATATACAGTCAGTGCTCTTATAAAGCTCCTCTATATACAGTCAGTGCTCTTATAAAGCTCCACTATATACAGTCAGTGCTCTTATAAAGCTCCACTATATACAGCCAGTGCTCTTATAAAGCTCCACTATATACAGTCAGTGCTCTTATAAAGCTCCACTATATACAGTCAGTGCTCTTATAAAGCTCCACTATATACAGTCAGTGCTCTTATAAAGCTCCTCTATAGTGTGTGTTTTTTGAGAAAGCATTTGAAAAAGACAAATAAAAAATCTCATAATTTACTACTTTGACTTTTCAGTTCTGGATGTATGTACTTGTTTCAATCGCATTTGCGTCACTCACACTACATAGGTCTTTACGGGGAAGTTGACTGTGTCTTCACAAGAGAGCTGTAAACCCATAAGGGCCGCATGGGAAAATCATCGACCCACTAATACAGTGCCGAGAATGGGTGGAAATTATCATAATATAAAAATAATAATTAGTAATAATAATAATAATAGTAATTTTAATAATAGTAATAATAATAATAATTAACAATGATTAAAAATTTATAATTACATAATAATAATAATAATGGTCACCAGGAAGCATTAAACCCACAAGGGTCATGCAGCTTCCAAGAAATGGAAAACTAGGCTGGGGTGTCATACCCCCCCAACTCTGGAGAAAAGGTTGAACCATTAACAATCATTAGCAATGATGACAGGACATTGAAGGAAGGTTGACGCATGCAGTCGATGAAGCAAACTGACATCCGTTGAAATATTATTACAATCATGGGGAGCACTAAATCCATAGGGGTCATACAATGTCATGGGGAATGGGAGGTATTCAGGTTTGATTCAAAGAAGTGAAGCAATGTCCATTAAGAAATAACAACAACAGACGGTCCTCAACTTACGATGGCGTTACGTTCTGACGAACTCATCGTAAGTTGAAAATATCGTAAGCTGAATATAAATATATGCTAAATAAATAAGTAAATAAACAAATAATAACTGTAGCTAACTAAATACCAATATTGAAAAGCCAATAAACAAATGCAAGTTAGGGGCTTACCACCTTTGTGCTGCGTAATTATCTTAAGATTCATCTCTAAAGTAATTGCTGCCACACCATCATAATATTGAAATATTGTACGTCAAGGACCATCTGTACTAGCATTGTACACCTGTGACAGGTCATGACTACCATACCTGTGTCACAGGCAGGTGTACATTGCATACTAGTATACACTGCAGTATACAAACAAATTGTAATACAGCTTCTCCTCACTTAACGACGGAGTTCCGATCCTAAGACCATGTCAATAAACGAATTCGTCGCTAAGTGAGGAGCATACTATAATGGCAGTGAGTTTGAGTCAACCATCTTTCCTTTGTACAAACTTGACATTGTCAAATACAAATTCATACAGTGGTGCCCCGAATTTCGAACAGCTCCCAACTTAACAATTATGTAAGTGTATTTTTGTAAGTGCTTTTATAAGTGCAGTTTTGGGGATCTGAAATGGACTAATTTAATTTACATTATTCCTTATGGGAACAAATTCGTTCGGTAACGGCATTCGAACTCCGTTCTGGAAGGAATTAAGTTCGTAACTTGAGGTACCACCGTATCATGATAAAATAAACTTGTCATTGTCAAATACAAATTTACATTTGTATTTGTGTGTATATTGTAGAGGGTTTTATCAAACTATACGCCCTCTCAACCTTGTGATATACTCACCTACATTTTGCATACTGCATTAAGGACATAAAACTGTATTGTATTATACACAACTCTCAAGAAATAGAGGAAATTCACCAAGACTCAAATATTCATCTCATTCATCAAAAAACTTAATATTTATACAAAGACATAAAAATAGTTTTTATTCTACTTACAGTTATGTGTATTTAATTTTCAATGCTGTACAACAATGTTCAAAAATCAACTTTTTTTTTTTAACCTGTAAATGGTCCAAACGTATACAGTGGAACCTCAAAAATCGAACTGCTCCCAACTCAACCAATTATGTAAGTGTATTTTTGTAAGTGCTTTTATAAGTGTATTTTTGAGGGTTTGAAATGGACTAATCTAATTTACATTATTCCTGATGGGAATAAATTCATTCGGTAACGGAACTTGGACAGCCTTCTCGACTGAAGAAAGTTTGATTTTTGAGGTTCCACTGTATATACATTTTTACCGCTAGTGCCCCAAACGTATATATACGTTTTATGTGTCCTACATTTAACATTGCCAAGATAAGCCTGAGTCGCCTAGACATGTGAGAATGGGTGTGAGCACTCACTGTGCACCATATTAAAATAATTGGAGATGCCTGGGCACCATATGCTCTTTTTTCCTATTAACCCTTAAACGCTCCAAACGTATATATACGTTTTTTCAACATCTGAAAGTATGTAAAAAAATGTAGGTCTTTTTTTTGTTTTACATTTGAAAACGTGTAAAAAAACTTTTATCTACATTATTTTTTTTTATATTTGAAAATACATAAAAAAAAAACAGATCTACTTTTGTAGCTACGAATTTGAATGTCAATCTGTTTGGACCGTTTAAGGGTTAAAAAACAACAATGTTTTTTTTCTCAAAAAAGTTGGGGCAGTACGGTAGTGAACGTATATGTACGTTTGGACCGTTTACGGGTTAAGCAGGGCGACCTGAGAGGAAATACTTTTACCATCGTTTGTTCAGTCACTGTTTTGTCAGAAGTGTGCTGGTATTACACCTCATTCCTATCTTCCCGTTCAGAGTACAGGTACTGTACTTCCCACCTCCAGTACTGTAACATTCTCACTCATCCTTCAGAGTACAGGTACTGTACTTCCCACCTCCAGTACTGTAACATTCTCACTCATCCTTCAGAGTACAGGTACTGTACTTCCCACCTCCAGTACTGTAACATTCTCACTCATCCTTCAGAGTACAGGTACTGTACTTCCCACCTCCAGTACTGTAACATTCTCACTCATCCTTCAGAGTGAAGGTACTGTACTTCACACTTCCAGGACTCAAGTCCAGCCATAAACTGCAAACACCCCACCCTCAATGACCTACCCTCCTTCAATGATCCACCCACCCTCAATTTGATATAAAATGGTCATTCAAATTAAAAATGTCATACTGTTAACAGTTTTGGTAACTGTTAAGCGAGCGGAACAATGAGTCCACAGTCGCTAATTAACGCTTCTCTGAAATTGCCCTTAACTTCACGATGAACTGACTGGATAACTGCGAGACCACTCGTGACACTGCCAAAAGCGTAATCATAGGTGAAGCCAACCATGTCTTCCAGCATTATCTGAAAGGCCGAGCTTGAATGATCTGCCGGATAGCCGGTGATGAGTCCGGGGTATATGTTGCTGTTGTAGCTACCCCCGTCTGTGATTCCCTCGACGAGGGGAGGACAGTCTTGGCCGTTGGGGAAGGGCCCTAGTAGCACTATGGATAATTTGGGTTTGCCCTCTCCGATATCTGACGATTTGAGTTGCAAGCCCTTAAAGCATGGGCCCAGAGCTCCTGAACACAGCAACAAGAAATTCTGGCTCCGTGGAGTAACTCCAAACATCGTCATGTACACGTTGCCTTCCAGGCGCTGCTGGATCGTCACGTCAAGAAATGCTGACGGTTTATTTGGAGACATCCCTGCCGTGACGCTATCCAACTGCAAGAGAGAGCGAGAAACATTGTGCAAGATTTTTGGAGACTATTTTTTTTATTTTTAAATAGTACCATATCATCTACTTCCTACTGAGGTAAAGTGACCCAAAAAATATTTGTCTTGCTGGAAGTGTCCAGATCACACGACCCTTAAATTTAAATCACAACATTCTCACTCGTCCTTCAGAGTACAGGTACTGTACTTCCCACCTCCAGTACTGTAACATTCTCACTCATCCTTCAGAGTGCAGGTACTGTACTTCCCACCTCCAGTACTGTAACATTCTCACTCGTCCTTCAGAGTACAGGTACTGTACTTCCCACCTCCAGTACTGTAACATTCTCACTCGTCCTTCAGAGTACAGGTACTGTACTTCCCACCTCCAGTACTGTAACATTCTCACTCGTCCTTCAAAGTACAGGTACTGTACTTCCCACCTCCAGTACTGTAACATTCTCACTCATCCTTCAGAGTACAGGTACTGTACTTCCCACCTCCAGTACTGTAACATCCTCACTCGTCCTTCAGAGTACAGGTACTGTACTTCCCACCTCCAGTACTGTAACATTCTCACTCATCCTTCAGAGTACAGGTACTGTACTTCCCACCTCCAGTACTGTAACATCCTCACTCGTCCTTCAGAGTACAGGTACTGTACTTCCCACCTCCAGTACTGTAACATTCTCACTCATCCTTCAGAGTACAGGTACTGTACTTCCCACCTCCAGTACTGTAACATCCTCACTCGTCCTTCAGAGTACAGGTACTGTACTTCCCACCTCCAGTACTGTAACATTCTCACTCATCCTTCAGAGTACAGGTACTGTACTTCCCACCTCCAGTACTGTAACATCCTCACTCGTCCTTCAGAGTACAGGTACTGTACTTCCCACCTCCAGTACTGTAACATTCTCACTCATCCTTCAGAGTACAGGTACTGTACTTCCCACCTCCAGTACTGTAACATTCTCACTCATCCTTCAGAGTACAGGTACTGTACTTCCCACCTCCAGTACTGTAACATCCTCACTCGTCCTTCAGAGTACAGGTACTGTACTTCCCACCTCCAGTACTGTAACATTCTCACTCATCCTTCAGAGTACAGGTACTGTACTTCCCACCTCCAGTACTGTAACATCCTCACTCGTCCTTCAGAGTACAGGTACTGTACTTCCCACCTCCAGTACTGTAACATTCTCACTTGTCCTTCAGAGTACAGGTACTGTACTTCCCACCTCCAGTACTGTAACATTCTCACTCATCCTTCAGAGTACAGGTACTGTACTTCCCACCTCCAGTACTGTAACATTCTCACTCGTCCTTCAGAGTACAGGTACTGTACTTCCCACCTCCAGTACTGTAACATTCTCACTCGTCCTTCAGAGTACAGGTACTGTACTTCCCACCTCCAGTACTGTAACATTCTCACTCATCCTTCAGAGTACAGGCACTGTACATCCCACCTCCAGTACTGTAACATCCTCACTCATCCTTCAGAGTACAGGTACTGTACTTCCCACCTCCAGTACTGTAACATTCTCACTCGTCCTTCAGAGTACAGGTACTGTACTTCCCACCTCCAGTACTGTAACATTCTCACTCATCCTTCAGAGTACAGGCACTGTACTTCCCACCTCCAGTACTGTAACATTCTCACTCATCCTTCAGAGTACAGGCACTGTACTTCCCACCTCCAGTACTGTAACATCCTCACTCGTCCTTCAGAGTACAGGTACTGTACTTCCCACCTCCAGTACTGTAACATCCTCACTTGTCCTTCAGAGTACAGGTACTGTACTTCCCACCTCCAGTACTGTAACATTCTCACTCATCCTTCAGAGTACAGGTACTGTACTTCCCACCTCCAGTACTGTAACATTCTCACTCATCCTTCAGAGTACAGGCACTGTACTTCCCACCTCCAGTACTGTAACATTCTCACTCATCCTTCAGAGTACAGGCACTGCACTTCCCACATCCAGTACTGTAACATTCTCACTCATCCTTCAGAGTACATGTATTGTACTTCCCACCTCCAGTACTGTAACATTCTCACTCATCTTTCAGAGTACAGGTACTGTACTTCCCACCTACAGAACTGAGTCCAGCTATCTAGGGATTTCAAATCCCCTGAATCCCTTCGTAAATGTTACCTTGCTCACACTCCAAGAGTACAGTATAGTACATCAAATTACTCCACCAAACACCCACCCCCAGCATACATACATACATACATACATACATACATACATACACACACACACACACACACACACATGCCTGTAGAATGCTCAAGGCCCTAGCATTCAAAACCACCTTCACCCCCTCCATTAAATCTTTCCTGGGACATACCATACGTATATCCAATCCTGTGAAGACAGTAATTCAATGAATGATGGTTAAGTGTTTTTTTTTTGGGGGTTGCCCTATCTTGGCAATACATCAAAATCCCGCACTTGGGAGAGGAACTTTGTGATGATGTTTGGTTCTGACATGGACCATTGTCAAGTCACACTGAGGCGAGAAAAATAGAGAAGGACCAGAGTACAGTGGACCCCCGGTTAACGATATTTTTTCACTCCAGAAGTATGTTCAGGTGCCAGTACTGACCGAATTTCTTCCCATAAGGAATATTGTGAAGTAGATTAGTCCATTTCAGACCCCCAAACATACACGTACAAACGCACTTACATAAATACACTTACTTAATTGGTCGCATTCGGAGGTGATCGTTATGCGAGGGTCCACTGTATACAGTAAATACTCATAACCATATACAAGTATTTTTCCTGTCTCGGTGCAACTGGACAATGTTAAGTCAATGACTAAGACACACATGCAACAGTTGAGCTTCAGTGAAGAACATAAGAGTGGAGGAGCACTGCAGCAGGTCTACTGACCTATACTTGGCAGGTCCTTGTCAAACCCAAATCCACTGTTGTACGTGAATCTTACTAACCACGGTACAGGTGGAGATTGAATTCACGGTTTGTTTGCAATTGTATCATTACAATTTCGTGAGCCATGCATCTTACTCATCAACTTGTTGGTATTTTATAGCAGTCATCAATGTTAATTCACATTAAGACTACAACAGCAGAGGCAAATGTATGTGTACTTTGACCTTCTCAAGTTTTCTCTCCCCAGCTGTGACTTGACAATGGTACAGGGTGAACCAAAACATCACAATAAGTTTGCTCTCTGAGGGCAGATTTTTGGCAAATTGTTCCAGCCACAGAATTGACATTTTTTAGTCTCCTTTTTCTTTAAGGTTTACAATGGTGAGGGAGATGAGGCAATCGGCTTTGATCCAAGGGAAAGTTACTTCCAATTCCTTGGATTAAGAGCTTTTCAGCACTATGCTACCCTCCATGAGGGCATCACATTATCGATGGCACAGTTATATCTTAATAAAAAATGATACCTCTGCTTTGATATACCTTTGATGAGTTTCCAGAGTTTTTCCACTCCTGGAGCCTGGCCATGGGCCAGGCTTATCTGGTGCTTGCCTGGTCAACCAGGCTGTTGCTGCTGGAGGCCCACTGCCCCACATATCCATCACAGCCTGGTTGATCTGGCACCTGGTGAAGATACTTGTCCAGTTTCCTCTTGAAGACTTCTACACTTGTTCCAGCAGTGTTTCTGATATCTTCTGGTAAGATGTTGAATAATCTGGGACCCCGGATGTTGATACAGTGTTCCCTTATTGTCCCCACTGCACCCCTGCTCCTCACTGGGTTTATTTTGCATTTCCTCCCATATCTCTCACTCCAGTATGTTGTTATGGCAGATTTGGGACCAGGACCTTGAGTACTTTCCAGGTATATGTTATCATGTATCTCTCTCTCTCCTCCGCTCCAATGAGCACATGCTTAAGATTTAAGGTGTTCCCAGTAATTTAAATGCTTTACTGGCTCTATGTGGGCCATAAACAATCTGTATTTGTTCCAGCTCTGATATTTCTCCTGCCTTGAACAGGGCCATCAGCACTGAGCAATATTCTAAATGAGGGAACACTAGTCGTTTGAAGTGCGTCACCATTAGCATTATTTCCCTTGTTTTGAAGGTTCTGATTACCCACCCAATCATCCTCCTGGCTGTCGTGATCTTTATCTTGTTATGGTCTTTGGAAGAAAGGTCCACTGACAGAATTATTCCCAAGTCTTTCATGTGTTCCTTTTGCTCTATTTGGTGACCCTGTAGAGTTTTGTATACAGTGTTCCTTTTGAGTTCTTCATTCTTCCCACACATAAGCAGCTGGAACTTATCACCACTGAACGTCACATTGTTCTGCACTGCAGAACACTACTTATAACTTCCTATAATTTTCCAGTGTCTTCAGCCAAAGTGACTTACGTGCTTATTTTAGTGTCATTGACAACTGATAATACAAAACTGTAACTGGTGTTTTTATCTATGTCTGCTGTGAGGATAAGAAACAGCAGAGGTGCCAGGACAGTGCCTTGGGGCACTGAGTTTTTTACTTCACTGATGCCGGATTTTGTTCCGTTTACTACAAAAAAGGAGAGACATACTTGCTCTGCTCTAAGGAAAACTGGAGAAAAATTCTTCTTGCATAAGCCATGTAATAGGCAACTAAAATGCTGGGAGCAAGGTGCTAGTAACACTTTCTCCTGTATAAATTACTAAATGCTGGGAGCAAGGTGCTAGTAACACTTTCTCCTGTATAAATTACTAAATGCTGGGAGCAAGGCACTAGTAACGCATTCTCCTGTATAAATTACTAAATGCTGGGAGCAAGGTGCTAGTAACACTTTCTCCTGTATAAATTACTAAATGCTGGGAGCAAGGTGCTAGTAACACTTTCTCCTGTATAAATTACTAAATGCTGGGAGCAAGGTGCTAGTAACACTTTCTCCTGTATAAATTACTAAATGCTGGGAGCAAGGTGCTAGTAACGCATTCTCCTGTATAAATTACTAAATGCTGGGAGCAAGGTGCTAGTAACGCATTCTCCTGTATAAATTACTAAATGCTGGGAGCAAGGTGCTAGTAACGCATTCTCCTGTGTGTAATATTATGGCACAGACCCCTAAAAAGTTAATGCATACTTTTAAAATAGTACCAGTGCCTGCACTCTGAAGGATGAGTGTCGATAAGTTGCAGTTTTATAACTAGTGTAGGGCACGCCTCTGGCAAGACAGTGATGGAGTGAATGATGATGACAGCATTTCTTCTTTTCCGGGTCACCCTGCCTTGGTGGGAGACAGCCGATGTGTCAATAAAAAAAAAATAACCACTATTCACAGAGATACCTTGTACAATTAAAAACTAATACTTAATAAGCTATGATAGTCTTAAGTATTGTGTAAACAGCAGCATTAGTCTGCTAGAAATGCACAGCATGCCAACGACTTTATTTTATGCCTAACTATATTTTATTACATGTAAACTATACAGCCCTCCCTCACTTAGCGACATACTCGTTTACAGATCACTCAGAGTTACGACCAGCTCTCCAACCAATATGCAAACTTATGTATATTAGAGCTGATTTGCTCTATTCTGTTTATTACAATATTGCACTGGTAGTTATACTAGAGGTTATTTGGCAGTACAAGGTAATTAAGAGTACAGTGGAGCCCCGGTTTACGATATTATTTCATTCCAGAAGTATGTTCGGGTGCCAGTACTGAACGAATTTGTTCCCATAAGGAATATTGTGAAGTACATTAGTCCATTTCAGACCCCCAAACATACACGTACAAACGCACTTACATAAATACACTTACATAATTGGTCGCATTGGGAGGTGATTGTAAAGCGGGGGTCCATTGTATAGAGTACACTGCTGTATAAACATTTAAAAATATACTAAAAATGTTATAAATAGTGCGAAAGTAACATTAAAAAATATCTAATGATGGTTGACACAAACCCACTACCAGTACAGTCTGCTCCTCGCTTAACGACTAATTTGCTTACCGACCTACCAGTGGAACTCTGTCGTTAAGTGAGGAGAGACTGTGTTAGCCAGACTTGAGTCCTGGAGGTGGAAAGTACAGTGCCTGCACTCTCAAGGAGTGGTCGAGATATGTTGCATTTTTTCAACTGTAGTGTAGGTACGCCTCTGGCAAGACAGTGATGGAGTGAGTGATGGTGAAAGCGTTTCTTCTTTTGCGGGTCACCGCTGCCTTGGTGGGAAACAGCCAAAGTGTTAATAATTCTTTTATAATGCATAAAAGGAATAAAAAATTCACACAAGGGGGCCCTGCTTTACAGCACTGTGCTTTATGGTGTTGTGCTCTGCGGTGTTGCTTTATGGTGTTGTCCTCTGCGATGTTGTGCTTTATGGCGTTGTGCTCTGCGGTGTTGTGCTTTATGGCGTTGTGCTCTGCGGTGTTGTGCTTTATGGCATTGTGCTCTGCGGTGTTGTGCTTTATGGCGTTGTGCTCTGTGGTGTTGTGCTTTATGGCGTTGTGCTCTGCGGTGTTGTGCTTTATGGCATCCTGCTGATTCAGCGGGTTTCAATTATACTCCTTTATCATTTGACGTTTCTTGGTTCAACAGCCGAGCGTCTGACGCCATTTTATTCAGTCTGATTACAACCTTAGTGAGCTCTGGGTCTCTGAATCTTTTTTTTTTTTTTTTAGGCCTAGCTCTACTGCACATAATATCAGGCCTTCATATGCATTTGAAAGTGAAAAAAATTCCTGCTTCACTTTACAGCGATTTTAGCTTAAAGCAGTAGCCAGGAACCTAACCTGCTGTATAAGTGAGACCCTCCTGCACAGCGGTCCTTGGCTTATGATGGAGTTACTCTCCGATGGAGCTATTGTAAGTTGAAAATATACAAATTAAATATGAATGTGATGTGCTAAATAAATAAATTAATAACTACTGTCACTGAATAGGTAAATAAATAATTATTATAACTAAATACCAGTACTGAAAAGTCAATTAGTGAATACAAGTTATGGACTTAGTCACCTTCATGTTGGGTAATTATCTTAAGTGTCACCTCCAAAGTAATTGCGTTTGTACCATCGAAAAGTCAAACCATCCTAAGTCAAAGGCCACCTGCATTTGTATTCATAAAAAAAAAAAAAAAAAGTTCCATACCGGTAGCAGTGTCGCTCCAATGGGCGGCGGGATGTCGTCCAGGGCATGGATGAGCAAATTTTTTTCGTTGATGCTGAGCTTCGCCCACCGTGTCCTGCCACCCTTCTCTTGTACGGCGTACATGGACTGGGAAACTTTCAGTCTCTCCTTCAAGGACTGTAAGGACACTACAGTAAGTCTACGCCTTATAAACATAATGAGAATCTTTTGTATTGTGTATAATATCAATAAATCATTATTGTGTATAATATCAATATATTCTACCATCCGACTTACGACCACTCGACTTACGACTGTTTTTTTTGCCAAATTTCTGGGAAATAAACCAGTATTTGTGTTGTACACAGTGTTTATCCTAAACCTTACAGTATAAAACACAGTACTAACAACATAAAAAGTAAAGTAAAACATGAAATACCAAAATAAAACAATAAAATAAAGTCATTACAAAAATGTTTTGTTGATATTCAGTAGTAAAGTTCGACTTACGACCATTTTGACTTACGACCGGTTTCTCGGAACTGAACTTGGTCGTAAGTCGGATGGTAGGTGTATATCATTACTGTGCATAATATCAATATATCATTATTGTGCATAATATCAGGAAGGAGTGTACATAAATGAGTGTCTAACAAAAAAACGTCAAAACCTTCTGTTCAGGCTGAGAAAACTTAAACAGGAAAACAAAATACATCAGTGTTTCACGCGAGATGGGAAAATACTAGTAAGGAAAACATCAACAGGACAACAATATACTATCTCAAATGAACACGATTTCTCTACCTTCCTTAGAAAAGCTGACATTTTTGTAACAGATTAGATAAGTGCCCTTAATACATATATACGTGTGGTGCATATAGTGTACGTTACTATTATATTGTACATTATTATTTTTATTATTTTTCATCACTAGCTAATGAAATACCTCCAATACTCTATACTTCTTTCTTACTACTATAAATTGCTCATAATTTTAAATTACAAGTCAAATCTTACTCCAAATTAATAATATTCATTATTCTTACCTGTCCATTTAATTTTGTTTATCACTACTTGTTTTTTAGTCACTTTTTATTGTGTATGCAATTAGTGTATATTCCAATTACTTTTTTGCAAGTACCAAAACTATCTTTTGCTAGCTAGTACCAACTACCTCATTTTTTTTACTTTTATTGTGCAATAAACTGCTCAATTTATTTAATATTACAAATCAGATCTTACTCCTAAACCAATATTATTTCATAGTGACCACCTGTCCATTTAACTTTGTTTACCATTACTTAATTTTAGTCCCTCATATATTTTCTCCTTTATTTTAGCTTTATATAACTACCCTAGTTTATACATTCACAATTGTTAAAATAATCAAGGTGCTATTCTCAGGTGCTAAAGTAGAATAAGTTCACAACTTTGCCATTATATTCCAAAACTACCTTAGCTCATTATTTTACATTTGTTAAATAATTCAGGTGCTATTTTTTAGCTTAAGACTATTTACTTTGTTTTATACTTAATTCTAACTATAGATTCACTACAAATCTTATGATTACAAGCATTGATCCTGATACCAACCTCTTATTTAATGACTTAAATGAATCAAACAGTAACTGTAATTACTACACTGCAGAACAATCAAAGGCACTTCTCAGTGCCAACAACAACATAACTATATTTAACTACAAGGAGAATAGATACAAGGAGAATAGAAGCATCAGGGAAGAGAGAGGTGAAGGTTTATAAACTAAAAGAGGAGGCAGTTAGGGTAAGATATAAACAGCTATTGGAGGATAGATGGGCTAATGAGAGCATAGGCAATGGGGTCGAAGAGGTATGGGGTAGGTTTAAAAATGTAGTGTTAGAGTGTTCAGCAGAAGTTTGTGGTTACAGGAAAGTGGGTGCAGGAGGGAAGAGGAGCGATTGGTGGAATGATGATGTAGAGAGAGTAGTAAGGGAGAAAAAGTTAGCATATGAGAAGTTTTTACAAAGTAGAAGTGATGCAAGGAGGGAAGAGTATATGGAGAAAAAGAGAGAGGTTAAGAGAGTGGTGAAGCAATGTAAAAAGAGAGCAAATGAGAGAGTGGGTGAGATGTTATCAACAAATTTTGTTGAAAATAAGAAAAAGTTTTGGAGTGAGATTAACAAGTTAAGAAAGCCTAGAGAACAAATTGATTTGTCAGTTAAAAATAGGAGAGGAGAGTTATTAAATGGAGAGTTAGAGGTATTGGGAAGATGGAAGGAATATTTTGAGGAATTGTTAAATGTTGATGAAGATAGGGAAGCTGTGATTTCGTGTATAGGGCAAGGAGGAATAACATCTTGTAGGAGTGAGGAAGAGCCAGTTGTGAGTGTGGGGGAAGTTCGTGAGGCAGTAGGTAAAATGAAAGGGGGTAAGGCAGCCGGGATTGATGGGATAAAGATAGAAATGTTAAAAGCAGGTGGGGATATAGTTTTGGAGTGGTTGGTGCAATTATTTAATAAATGTATGGAAGAGGGTAAGGTACCTAGGGATTGGCAGAGAGCATGCATAGTTCCTTTGTATAAAGGCAAAGGGGATAAAAGAGAGTGCAAAAATTATAGGGGGATAAGTCTGTTGAGTGTACCTGGTAAAGTGTATGGTAGAGTTATAATTGAAAGAATTAAGAGTAAGACGGAGAATAGGATAGCAGATGAACAAGGAGGCTTTAGGAAAGGTAGGGGGTGTGTGGACCAGGTGTTTACAGTGAAACATATAAGTGAACAGTATTTAGATAAGGCTAAAGAGGTCTTTGTGGCATTTATGGATTTGGAAAAGGCGTATGACAGGGTGGATAGGGGGGCAATGTGGCAGATGTTGCAAGTGTATGGTGTAGGAGGTAGGTTACTGAAAGCAGTGAAGAGTTTTTACGAGGATAGTGAGGCTCAAGTTAGAGTATGTAGGAAAGAGGGAAATTTTTTCCCAGTAAAAGTAGGCCTTAGACAAGGATGTGTGATGTCACCGTGGTTGTTTAATATATTTATAGATGGGGTTGTAAGAGAAGTAAATGCGAGGGTCTTGGCAAGAGGCGTGGAGTTAAAAGATAAAGAATCACACACAAAGTGGGAGTTGTCACAGCTGCTCTTTGCTGATGACACTGTGCTCTTGGGAGATTCTGAAGAGAAGTTGCAGAGATTGGTGGATGAATTTGGTAGGGTGTGCAAAAGAAGAAAATTAAAGGTGAATACAGGAAAGAGTAAGGTTATGAGGATAACAAAAAGATTAGGTGATGAAAGATTGAATATCAGATTGGAGGGAGAGAGTATGGAGGAGGTGAACGTATTCAGATATTTGGGAGTGGACGTGTCAGCGGATGGGTCTATGAAAGATGAGGTGAATCATAGAATTGATGAGGGAAAAAGAGTGAGTGGTGCACTTAGGAGTCTGTGGAGACAAAGAACTTTGTCCTTGGAGGCAAAGAGGGGAATGTATGAGAGTATAGTTTTACCAACGCTCTTATATGGGTGTGAAGCGTGGGTGATGAATGTTGCAGCGAGGAGAAGGCTGGAGGCAGTGGAGATGTCATGTCTGAGGGCAATGTGTGGTGTGAATATAATGCAGAGAATTCGTAGTTTGGAAGTTAGGAGGAGGTGCGGGATTACCAAAACTGTTGTCCAGAGGGCTGAGGAAGGGTTGTTGAGGTGGTTCGGACATGTAGAGAGAATGGAGCGAAACAGAATAACTTCAAGAGTGTATCAGTCTGTAGTGGAAGGAAGGCGGGGTAGGGGTCGGCCTAGGAAGGGTTGGAGGGAGGGGGTAAAGGAGGTTTTGTGTGCGAGGGGCTTGGACTTCCAGCAGGCATGCGTGAGCGTGTTTGATAGTAGTGAATGGAGACAAATGGTTTTTAATACTTGACGTGCTGTTGGAGTGTGAGCAAAGTAACATTTATGAAGGGATTCAGGGAAACCGGCAGGCCGGACTTGAGTCCTGGAGATGGGAAGTACAGTGCCTGCACTCTGAAGGAGGGGTGTTAATGTTGCAGTTTAAAAACTGTAGTGTAAAGCACCCTTCTGGCAAGACAGTGATGGAGTGAATGATGGTGAAAGTTTTTCTTTTTCGGGCCACCCTGCCTTGGTGGGAATCGGCCGGTGTGATAATAAAAAAAAATAAAATCAGATCTTTAAGCAAGCATTACGATTACCTCATAGCATTACTAAATTCCTTACATGCCAATATGTCCATCATTACACTAACTGAAACCTGGCTAAAGCCTGATAGTACAGATGTCTATGCCATTCCTGGTTACACAGCCATACACAACTGTAGGCCAGATCAACAAGGGGGTGGCACAGCCATATACTACTCAGACCAACTAGAATGTATCACTAATACTTGCACAAGGGATGAACATGGGGAATATATAATAGCCAAATTCAAATCCAAATACCTACAAAAACCTCTCACATTGATAAACATTTACAGAGTTCCACAGTCAAACATTAGCCAATTTAGTCAAAACCTAGGAAGTATGATAACTGATGCACGCATGAACAAAGATCACTTACTACTCTCAGGTGACTTCAATATAAATCTCCTGCAAGACCAGGACCCACACGTTACTGAATTCACAAACACAATGAGTAACTGTATGTTGCTACCAACAGTAACAAAACCTACAAGAGTTACAGAGACTAGTGTTTCCCTACTTGACCACATCTGGACCAACACCATATCCCCTTTAAAATCAGGCATAATTACAGATAATACCACAGACCACTACCCTACTTTTCTCATAACAACTCTTGGTAAATTACCCCAAGACACTACTAAAGTCACCTTCAGACTTCACAATGAGGCAGCCATTAATAACTTCACAACAGCAGTAGCAAACATTGACTGGCACACTGAGCTAGAAATCTATACAGATATTGACGAATGTATTAATAATTTTCTAAAAAAAGACCCAATACCTCTATAACAAGCACTGCCCTAAAAAAACTAAACAGATGACAGCTAAGAGACTGAACAGTCCCTGGTTAACACCCAGCATTCTCAAATCCATAAATACAAAACACCAATATGAAAAACAGTACAGAATGGGTCACATAACCAGAGACCAAACAAAACGTTACTCGTCAATCCTAACCAGCCTGATAAGAAGGGCAAAAAAATTGTATTATGAGAACAGATTATCCAACTTACGAGGTGATATAAAAAAGACCTGGAAAACCCTATCAGAAATTCTAGGAACAAAAAAGATATCACGAAATAGCGAAATAAAATTAGCAAAATCAGATGAACCCCAACTCCCACCAACAGAAACAGCAAACAGACTCAATGACTTCTTCTCCACTATAGGACAAAACCTTGCCAATAAAATCCCAAGCTCAGATACCCCACCAAATGACTACCTCACTGGCAACTACCCGAACACACTGTTCCTAGCTCCGACTAACCCATACGAAGTCTCCCTTATTATCAACACGCTAAAAAACAAGGCAGGAGATTTAAATACCTTACCACCCTTTATATACAAAAAAGTGTCACAAGTGCTATCACCAATCATTGCAACACTCTTTAACAAATCCATTGAATCCTCCACCTTCCCCACAGTACTCAAAATAGCAAGGGTCACCCCGATCCACAAAGGAGGAGACCAAACAGAGTTGAATAACTATAGGCCAATATCCAACTTACACCCTCTCTCAAAAATCTTCGAAAAATTAATTCATAAACGAATCTACTCCTACCTTATCTCCCAAAACATACTCAACCCCTGCCAATTTGGATTCAGGCCAAATAAAAATACTAATGATGCTATTATACACATGCTAGAACATATATACACTGCAATAGAGAAAAAAGAAGTCCCACTGGGGATCTTCATTGACTTACGTAAAGCTTTTGATACAGTTGACCATGACTTGCTCCACGTAAAATTGTCACACTATGGTATTAGAGGGCACTCCCTCAACTACCTCAAGTCATACCTCAGCAACAGAAGCCAATATGTGTATGCAAATGGGGCAAACTCTTCTGCACAACCAATTACAGTTGGTGTCCCACAGGGAAGTGTCCCTGGCCCTCTTCTCTTTCTCCTATACATAAATGACCTACCAAATGCTTCGCAATTACTCAAACCCACACTATTTGCAGATGACACTACATACGTCTTCTCCCACCCGAGCCCAGTCACGCTAGCCAATACTGTAAATACAGAATTACAGAAAATATCTACCTGGATGAGGACTAACAAACTTACACTAAACATTGACAAAACCTACTTCATTCAGTTTGGTAACAGAGCTACAGATGTCCCTCTTAACATAATGATAAACGGATCACCTATCACAAAGCTAACAGAGGGAAAATTCTTAGGAATCCACCTTGATAATAGACTCAAATTTCATACACATATACAACAAATTTCTAAGAAAATTTCCAAGACTGTAGGCATACTATCGAAGATACGGTACTATGCTCCACAGTCAGCCCTCCTGGCCCTATATCACTCTCTTATTTACCCCTATCTCACCTATGGAATTTGTGCATGGGGCTCAACAACAAGTAACCATCTCAGACCACTAATTACCCAACAAAAGGCTGCAGTTAGAATGATAACAAATTCTCACTATAGGCAGCACACTCCACCAATATTCAATACACTAAACCTATTCACCATACAAAACATTCATACTTATTACTGCACCTATTACATACATAGAACACTTAACTCTGATATTAACCCTCCCCTCAAACATCTCCTTGCCAACCTCAACAGAACACATGACCATAACACAAGGCACAGATCACTCTTTGATGTTCCTCGTGTCCATCTCACACTATGCAAAAACTCAATGCACATAAAAGGCCCTAAAATCTGGAACTCACTACCTGTAAATATAAAAGAAACACTACCTGTTTATAAATTCAAGTCTCTTCTCAAAGATCACTTACTCACCCAAAACCAAATAAATACTGAATAACTGAACCTTATAAATTGTATATCTTGAATGTTTCTCACAATTATATCACATAAATGTTAAACCTAAAACCCAATCTAACTTTATTATTTTTTAAATACACTACCTAACAGAATACTCCATTCTACTGAATGTACAACAATGCATACAACCATATGACCTGTCTTTGTAATACTCACTTGTGCTTTATAGTAATCTGTTTACATTAAAGTTTTATCACCGATGTCATCATTGCTTAGTTCATCTTAAGTTAATTTTAAGCCAGCCCGTAATGCTATGCATAGTATAAGTGGCTTTGGCATACTGCTCTTTTCTGTATTTTTTGTACCTCTGTATGTGTGCACAAATTTTTAAATAAATAAATAAATAAATAAATAAAGGATATAGGAAAGTACTGGTTTGGTAATAGAGTTGGGGATGAGTGGAACAAACTCCCGAGTACCGTCATAGAAGCTAAGACGTTGTGTAGTTTTAAAAATAGGCTGGATAAATACACGAGTGGGTGTGGGTGGGTGTGAGTTGGACCTGACTAGCTTGTGGTAGGCCTTATGCCGTGCTCTTTCCTTAAGTGGATATGAGTTTACCTGACTAGGTGGGTCAGTGGTTTAAGCCGGGAGGTGACTTAGACCTGCCTCACATGGGCCAGCAGGCCCATTATAACATTATAAACAGATATTGTCCAATTAAAACTAAGCAGATCACAGCAAAGACACTAAGCAATTGATAAGAAACAAGAACGTGAAAAACAATCCAGACATTTATACAGTGGACCGCCGGTTTACGATATTATTTCAGTCCAGAAGTATGTTCAGGTGCCAGTACTGACCGAATTTGTTCCCATAAGGAATATTGTGAATTAGATTAGCCCATTTCAGACCCCCAAACATACACAAACAAACGCACTTACATAAATACACTTACATAATTGGTCGCATTAGGAGCTGATCGTAAAGCGGGGGTCCACTGTACATGTACTTACTAATCTAATTTGAAAGTCTAAACCGCTATTATGCATGCAGATTTAACAAAATAAAAGGGGACGTAAAAAAGACCTGGAAAACCCTCTCCGAAACCCTGGGTTCTCGAAAACTGTCCAAAAGCAGAGATAACCTTAAATAAACCAGATGAACCTCATATCCAGCCTACAGACACGGCCAACAAATTTAACGTCTTCTTCTCTATCACAGGATCAAGAGTAGTGTGGATCAAGAGTAGCAAGCAAGATCCCAGCCTCAAATACAGTGGTACCTCGGGATACGAACACCTCAAAACTCGAACAATTATGTAAGTGCATTTATGTAAGTGTATTTTGGGGGGTCTGAAACGGACTAATCTAATTTACATTATTCCTTATGGGAACAAATTCGTCCGGTATTGACACTCGAACAGCCTTCTGGAACGAATTAAGTTCGAATCCCGAGGTACCACTGTACTTAGGAAAAAGACAACCATACTAGAACTTAGAAATTACCCAAATACTCTATATCTAGCTCTAACTAATCCTATTGGAGTCTCATTCATAAAGTCACTAAAAAAAACAAGACAGGTAACCTCTCCTATTCTACGTGGATGACCCATTATTTTATTATTATTATTATAATCAAGGGGGAAGCACTAAACCCGTAGGATTATACAGCACCTTTGGGGGGGATGTGGAAGGTATTCAGGCTTAATTCAGGGAACTGGAGCACAGATCCAATTCCTTAGATCAAGAGCCCATCACCAGCATCAAGGGGTTGATGATGGCCAACAAACTCGCTCTCAGTACAAAGCATATATGCTGTTTGGAAATAGAGCTTTAATATTCAACTCGACATATTGATCGATGGTTTCCCCATTATAAGACACCGAGGGCAAATTTTTAAATCTTCACCTTGATTGCTATACCAAACATAACTACATCAAGACTTTGCTATAACAAACATAACTACATCAAGACTTTGCTATACCAAACATAACTACATCAAGACTTTGCTATACCAAACATAACTACATCAAGACTTTGCTATACCAAACATAACTACATCAAGACTTTGCTATACCAAACATAACTACATCAAGACTTTGCTATACCAAACATAACTACATCAAGACTTTGCTATACCAAACATAACTACATCAAGACTTTGCTATACCAAACATAACTACATCAAGACTTTGCTATACCAAACATAACTACATCAAGACTTTGCTATACCAAACATAACTACACCAAGACTTTGCTATACCAAACATAACTACATCAAGACTTTGCTATAACAAACATAACTACATCAAGACTTTGCTATAACAAACATAACTACATCAAGACTTTGCTATACCAAACATAACTACATCAAGACTTTGCTATACCAAACATAACTACATCAAGACTTTGCTATAACAAACATAACTACATCAAGACTTTGCTATACCAAACATAACTACACCAAGACTTTGCTATAACAAACATAACTACATCAAGACTTTGCTATACCAAACATAACTACATCAAGACTTTGCTATACCAAACATAACTACACCAAGACTTTGTTATACCAAACATAACTACACCAAGACTTTGCTATACCAAACATAACTACATCAAGACTTTGTTATACCAAACATAACTACACCAAGACTTTGCTATACCAAACATAACTACATCAAGACTTTGCTATACCAAACATAACTACATCAAGACTTTGCTATACCAAACATAACTACATCAAGACTTTGCTATACCAAACATAACTACATCAAGACTTTGCTATACCAAACATAACTACATCAAGACTTTGCTATACCAAACATAACTACATCAAGACTTTGCTATACCAAACATAACTACACCAAGACTTTGCTATACCAAACATAACTACATCAAGACTTTGCTATACCAAACATAACTACATCAAGACTTTGCTATACCAAACATAACTACATCAAGACTTTGCTATACCAAACATAACTACACCAAGACTTTGTTATACCAAACATAACTACACCAAGACTTTGCTATACCAAACATAACTACATCAAGACTTTGTTATACCAAACATAACTACACCAAGACTTTGCTATACCAAACATAACTACATCAAGACTTTGCTATACCAAACATAACTACACCAAGACTTTGTTATACCAAACATAACTACACCAAGACTTTGCTATACCAAACATAACTACATCAAGACTTTGCTATACCAAACATAACTACATCAAGACTTTGCTATACCAAACATAACTACATCAAGACTTTGTTATACCAAACATAACTACACCAAGACTTTGCTATACCAAACATAACTACACCAAGACTTTGCTATACCAAACATAACTACATCAAGACTTTGCTATACCAAACATAACTACATCAAGACTTTGCTATACCAAACATAACTACATCAAGACTTTGCTATACCAAACATAACTACATCAAGACTTTGCTATACCAAACATAACTACATCAAGACTTTGCTATACCAAACATAACTACATCAAGACTTTGCTATACCAAACATAACTACACCAAGACTTTGCTATACCAAACATAACTACATCAAGACTTTGCTATACCAAACATAACTACATCAAGACTTTGTTATACCAAACATAACTACACCAAGACTTTGCTATACCAAACATAACTACATCAAGACTTTGTTATACCAAACATAACTACATCAAGACTGCTATACCAAACATAACTACATCAAGACTTTGTTATACCAAACATAACTACACCAAGACTTTGCTATACCAAACATAACTACATCAAGACTTTGCTATACCAAACATAACTACATCAAGACTTTGCTATACCAAACATAACTACATCAAGACTTTGTTATACCAAACATAACTATGCCAACACTTCACTATACCAAACATAACTAACTCCTCCAACTAATTCCTATTTCTTCGCCATTTTTTATAACCTTCTCATAATATGAAACGATAGAACCAGTTTAAAAGTACTTAATAAATCCCAATTAAGATCACTGAACCAGTTTGAAATACAGTGGACCCCCGGCATTCAATGGCATCGGTATACATTAAATCCGGTATTCGATACATTTTAACGCAAAAATTTTGCCTCGCCACTCGTTAAAAAAACCCGCCACACGTGATTTGTCCGGGATGCGTCCATGTGAGGCCTGAACTGCCCCGTGCGTGCCAGTGTTTACAAGCCAGCCAGTGTGCGCGCATCTATGGATACATTCGGTACATTCTATATTATCCATATTATCACTGTTTCTGGTGCTTGTTTCTGCAAAATAAGTCACCATGGGCCCCAAGAAAGCTTCTAGTGTCAACCCTGTGGTAAAAAGGGTGAGAATTAGTATGGAAATTAAGAAAGATTTTGAAGGGTTTGGGGCTAACCCTGAGAAGCCTATGCTAGTTGTGGAATCCATTGTGTCTACTTCAAAAATTAAGGAAATGTGTGCACAGTGGGTTGAACTGCAAACCTTTATGGATGAAAATCACCCTAACACAGCTATTGCAAGCCGTGCTGGTGACTATTACAATGACAATGTTATGGCCCATTTTAGACAAATCTTAAAGGAACGGGAGGTACAGAGCTCTATGGACAGATTTGTTGTGCGACAGAGGTCCAGTGACTCTCAAGCTGGTCCTAGTGGCATTAAAAGAAGAAGGGAAGTAACCCCAGAAAAGGACTTGCTACCTCAAGTCCTAATGGAAGGGGATTCCCCTTCTAAACAAGTTCGACACTCCCCTCCTCCCATCCCATCAATCATCACCAGATCTTCATTAAAGGTAAGTGTCAATTATTCTGTTATTATTCTATTGTTATTATTGTTATTGTAATTCTTATATTGCATTAAACTTAATATTTCACGTGGTAAAAGTTTTTTTTTTCATATTTTGTGTGTCTTGCACGGATTAATTTGATTTCCATTATTTCTTATGAGGAAAATTGATTCGCTTTCCAATAATTTTGGCAAACGATGAGCTCTCAGGAACGGATTAATATCGTATACCGGGGGTCCACTGTATTAATACACACTTAAAATTGTACCAATGTAAACTGTACCAATTGTTACAATTTTACCACCTCTCTCTTTTTTTGTAATATTGCGTAATTAAAATTGACCCCTTAAGAAGCTACGTCTAGGCTTAAGTGGTGTGTAAATATTAGTCGGGTTGAAATGCTCAGCATGTTAGTGGTTTTATGCTTAACTAACATTCTGTAAGATGTCGACTACAGTAAGTCCATGACTTATAAAAACGCTGAGAATCTTCTGTATCGTGTATGTATATCACTATTGCATATTTCATTAAACCATACCCCCGGCCGGGATTGAACCCGCGGTCATAGAGTCTCAAAACTCCAGCCCGTCGCGCTAGCCACTAGACCAGCTAGCCACAATAAGATTCATCCAACTAGGTATATTTCTACACCATAGGAAAGTTAGCACAGGCACCTCTGTGACCACAAATGCAAGTTTTTACAGACGAATCTCCAGCTAGCGTGGCCGTGACGAACTCTAGCTCAAGTCCCTTCACTGCCGTCAACATGACTTAAGAAATCGTAATGACACGATTGCAAATAAACCATACCCCCGGCCGGGATTGAACCCGCGGTCATAGAGTCTCAAAACTCCAGCCCGTCGCGCTAGCCACTAGACCAGCTAGCCACAATAAGATTCATCCAACTAGGTATATTTCTACACCATAGGAAAGTTAGCACAGGCACCTCTGTGACCACAAATGCAAGTTTTTACAGACGAATCTCCAGCTAGCGTGGCCGTGACGAACTCTAGCTCAAGTCCCTTCACTGCCGTCAACATGACTTAAGAAATCGTAATGACACGATTGCAAATAAACCATACCCCCGGCCGGGATTGAACCCGCGGTCATAGAGTCTCAAAACTCCAGCCCGTCGCGCTAGCCACTAGACCAGCTAGCCACAATAAGATTCATCCAACTAGGTATATTTCTACACCATAGGAAAGTTAGCACAGGCACCATTGCATATTTCATTATTGTGTATATCATTATTATACACAATTCAGGAGGCCCCAATGTGTTTGTAAGTCAAGGACTTACTGTATTGTATATAAATAATTGAATTACCGCAAAGTCTAGAGGTCCGGTGAGAGGAACTTCAGGCTTCGGTACTGGTGCTTGCACCTTCACAGTCGCTGGTGCCACCCTTAGAGAAGAGGATTTTTCAGACTCCGCTGACCTTTTCAGATCTCCCAGCCACGTTTCCATATCTTTAAGAAAGCTGTTAGTTAGACCTAGGACCTTATCTAACCGTCTAGACGAACTGGCTTCCACTGTCTGTGCTTCGTACTCTTCTAACTTGTCGATGCTAGCATCAAAGCGTTTTAAATTCTCCTCGATCTTTTTATTCTTTTCTCTGAGGGCTAGCATCTCTTTCTCTATCTCGGATTTCTTTTTCTCATAGATGGCTTTCTGGTCAGCAAGGCGGGAGATATTACCATTGGTGCAGTCGACGTACGCTTGCTTGATGTGTAGCAGTGCCTCTGGCAGGTTCATGAAGACGGTGCACTCCTTTGGGCACTTGCACTCCCGACACCTCCACACATTGCACTTCTGGCACCATGACATGATTGGGGCGCCATGCTGCAAGCATGTCTCCCCATCCTCGACCTGCACCCTGATGTGTGGCTCGGATGTGGCGCTGGAGAGTGCACGTGCCAGCCGCAGTATTGTGTAGCTGACAGGGATGTGGCCCACGGCGGAGATTTTCAGCGGCTTGCGGCACTCAGGGCAGAGCCTGTCATGGTGCGCCCGGTCTAAGAGTGCCTCTATACAGGGGGTACAGAGTGTGTGGCCGCACCTCAAAGTGCGGGGGCTGTGGCGCTCCTCCTCGAAGGGCTCCATACACACCGTACAATTAACTTCGTGTTCGTCCATGCTGACCTGAAATTAAAAAAGAAATTTATTACCTAACCAAGAACTGTCGTTAGATTATTAATTAACCAATAACTTGCGTAAAATTATTAATTAACCAATAACTTTCGTAAAATGATTAATTAACCAATAACTGTCGTAAATTTATTAACCAATTAATTTCATAAAATTATTAATTAACCAAGGACTGTAATACAATTATTAATTAACCACGAACTGTCTTAAGATTATTAATAAACAAAGAAATGTCACAGAATTATTAATTAACCAAGGGCTGTCGTAAAATTATTAACTAATCAAAGACTGTCATAAAATTAAATAACCAATAACTGCTGTCAAATTATCAATTAACTGAGGATTGTAATATAATTATTAATTAAACAAGGACTGTCATAAAACAGATTATATAATTAATCAAGCTACAATGGACCACCGGTTTACGATATTATTTCATTCCAGAAGTATGTTCAGGTGCCAGTACTGACCGAATTTGTTCCCATAAGGAATATTGTGAAGTACATTAGTCCATTTCAGACCCCCAAACATACACGTACAAACGCACTTACATAATTGGTCGCATTGGGAGCTGATCGTGAACCGGGGGTCCACTGTACTGTAATTAGAATTAGTAATTAACCAAGAACTGTCATAACAATTAAGCCAAATGACTCGGTGGCCCAGTGGCCTGGTGGCTAAAGCTCCCGCTTCACACACGGAGGGCCCGGGTGGAAACATTCTGACACGTTTCCTTACACCTGTTGTCCTGTTCACCTAGCAGCAAATAGGTACCTGGGTGTTAGTGGACTGGTGTGGGTCGCATCCTGGGGGACAAGATTAAGGACCACAATGGAAATAAGTTAGACAGTCCTCGATGACGCACTGACTTTCTTGGGTTATCCTGGGTGGCTAACCCTCCGGGGTTAAAAATCCGAACAAAATCTTATGCTTATTCTTAATTCTGTCGTTCCGTAGATCAGAACCCTAAGCTGCAGAGTTCACGGCTTGACTTTCAAACCCTCGACTTAACAATACAGAGATGCTGGACATCCCCTTGTACCTGCTGGCTGTTAATCTTAGCAGTAAGTAGGAAAGTACCAAAGCTGGACCAGGACCACCAGCAGCAACAACTTGGTGGACCAGGTATCAGATAAACCTGGACAAGGACCAACAATCTAGTGGACCAAACCTGGACCAGGACCACCTAGTGGATCAGACAAACCTGGACCAGGACCAGATAGTGAATCAGACAAACCTGGACCAGGACCACCTAGTGGACCAGACAAACCTGGACCAGGACCACCTAGTGGACCAGACAAACCTGGACCAGGAACACCTAGTGGACCAGACAAATCTGGACCAGGACCACCTAGTGAACCAGACAAACCTGGACCAGGACCACCTAGTGGAACAGACAAATCTGGACCAGGACCACCTAGTGGAACAGACAAATCTGGACCAGGACCACCTAGTGGACCAGACAAATCTGGACCAGGACCACCTAGTGGACCAGACAAACCTGGACCAGGACCACCTAGTGGACCAGACAAACCTGGACTGGGACCTAGTGGACCAGACAAACCTGGACCAGGACCACCTAGTGGACCAGACAAACCTGGACCAGGACCACCTAGTGGAACAGACAAACCTGGACCAGGACCACCTAGTGGACCAGATAAACCTGGACCAGGACCACCTAGTGGACCAGACAAACCTGGACCAGGACCACCTAGTGGAACAGATAAACCTGGACCAGGACCACCTAGTGGACCAAACCTGGACCAGGACCACCTAGTGGACCAGACAAACCTGGACCAGGACCACCTGGTGGACCAGACAAACCTGGACCAGGACCACCTAGTGGACCAGACAAACCTGGACCAGGACCACCTAGTGGACCAGACAAACCTGGATCAGGACCACCTAGTGGAAGACAAACCTGGACCAGGACCACCTAGTGGAAGACAAACCTGGACCAGGACCACCTAGTGGACCAGACAAATCTGGACCAGGACCACCTAGTGGAAGACAAACCTGGACCAGGACCACCTAGTGGACCAGACAAACCTGGACCACCTAGTGGAACAGACAAACCTGGACCAGGACCACCTAGTGGAAGACAAACCTGGACCAGGACCACCTAGTGGACCAGACAAACCTGGACCAGGACCACCTAGTGGAACAGACAAACCTGGACCAGGACCACCTAGTGGAACAGACAAACCTGGACCAGGACCACCTAGTGGAAGACAAACCTGGACCAGGACCACCTAGTGGAAGACAAACCTGTACCAGGACCACCTAGTGGACCAGGACCACCTAGTGGAACAGACAAACCTGGACCAGGACCACCTAGTGGAAGACAAACCTGGACCAGGACCACCTAGTGGACCAGACAAACCTGGACCAGGACCACCTAGTGGAACAGATAAACCTGGACCAGGACCACCTAGTGGACCAGACAAACCTGGACCAGGACCACCTAGTGGACCAGACAAACCTGGACCAGGACCACCTAGTGGACCAGACAAACCTGGACCAGGACCACCTAGTGGACCAGACAAACCTGGACCAGGACCACCTAGTGGAAGACAAACCTGGACCAGGACCACCTAGTGGACCAGACAAATCTGGACCAGGACCACCTAGTGGACCAGACAAATCTGGACCAGGACCACCTAGTGGACCAGACAAACCTGGACCACCTAGTGGAACAGACAAACCTGGACCAGGACCACCTAGTGGAAGACAAACCTGGACCAGGACCACCTAGTGGACCAGACAAACCTGGACCAGGACCACCTAGTGGAACAGACAAACCTGGACCAGGACCACCTAGTGGAACAGACAAACCTGGACCAGGACCACCTAGTGGAAGACAAACCTGGACCACCTAGTGGAACAGACAAACCTGGACCAGGACCACCTAGTGGACCAGACAAACCTGGACCAGGACCACCTAGTGGACCAGACAAACCTGGACCAGGACCACCTAGTGGAACAGACAAACCTGGACCAGGACCACCTAGTGGAACAGACAAACCTGGACCAGGACCACCTAGTGGAAGACAAACCTGGACCAGGACCACCTAGTGGACCAGACAAACCTGGACCAGGACCACCTAGTGGACCAGACAAATCTGGACCAGACAAATCTGGACCAGGACCACCTAGTGGACCAGACAAATCTGGACCAGGACCACCTAGTGGACCAGACAAACCTGGACCAGGACCACCTAGTGGACCAACCTGGACCAGGACCACCTAGTGGACCAGACAAACCTGGACCAGGACCACATAGTGGACCAGACAAATCTGGACCAGGACCACCTAGTGGACCAGACAAATCTGGACCAGGACCACCTAGTGGACCAGATAAACCTGGACCAGGACCACCTAGTGGACCAGACAAATCTGGACCAGGACCACCTAGTGGACCAAACCTGGACCAGGACCACCTAGTGGACCAGACAAACCTGGACCAGGACCACCTAGTGGACCAGACAAATCTGGACCAGGACCACCTAGTGGACCAGACAAATCTGGACCAGGACCACCTAGTGGACCAACCTGGACCAGGACCACCTAGTGGACCAGACAAACCTGGACCAGGACCACCTAGTGGACCAGACAAATCTGGACCAGGACCACCTAGTGGACCAAACCTGGACCAGGACCACCTAGTGGACCAGACAAACCTGGACCAGGACCACCTAGTGGACCAGACAAATCTGGACCAGGACCACAATAGTTCAAGACCTACAAATCACAAAATGCCTCAAAATACAAATTACCCCCTAATCATATTTCATATATATTTCCCCTTAATTCAAACCCCCATTACTATAAAAAAAAACCACAACCTCATAACTAACCTCCAAAACTATCAAAATCAGCGTCAGCAGGGCTAAATAGGCGTTAAAATAGGCCTAAAATGGGCAAATTCCAATCGGTAGGCCCAACGTGTTGTTGTTGACAGAAATTTCTGAATGTAAACAATGTCTGGCAACTGTGGCAGAGTGCGCGCCAAATTTGATTTTCTTTTGTTTTGCGCGCCAAAATGTGCGCCTAGTTGTTACTGCTGCTATCACCACTACTGTTACTACTGTTATTACCACTACTGTTACTATTGTTATTACCACTACTGTTACTACTGTTATTACCACTACTGTTGTCACCACTACTGTTGTCACTACTGTTGTCACCACTACTCTACTATTATCACAACTACTGTTGTCACCATTACTGTTGTCACCACTAGTTACTACTGTTATTACCACTACTGTTGTCACCACTACTGTTGTCACCACTACTGTTATCACTACTGTTATCATTACTGTTATCACTACTGTTATCACTACTGTTATCATTGTTGCCACCACTACTGTTACTACTGTTATTACCACTACTGTTATTACCACTACTGTTGTCACCACTACTGTTGTCACCACTACTGTTATCACCACTACTGTTGTCACCACTACTGCTGTCACCACTACTGTTACTACTGTTATTACCACTACTGTTGTCACCACTACTGTTGTCACTACTGTTGTCACCACTACTGTTGTCACTACTGTTGTCACCACTACTGTTGTCACCACTACTATCATTACTGTTATCACTATTGTTGTCACCACTACTGTTGTCACTGTTGTCATCACTACTGTTGTCACCACTACTGTTGTCACCACTACTGTTATCACTGTTATCACTACTGTTGTCACCACTACTGTTATCACTACTGTTATCACTGTTGTCATCACTACTGTTGTCACCACTACTGTTGTCACCACTACTGTTATCACTATTGTTGTCACCACTACTGTTGTCACCATTACTGTTATCACTACTGTTGTCACCACTACTGTTATCACCACTATCATTGCTGTTATCACTATTGTTGTCACCACTACTGTTACCACTGTTGTCATCACTACTATTGTCACCACTTATCACTACTGTTATCATCACTATCATCACTACTGTTGTCACCACTACTGTTATCATCACTACTGTTATCACTACTGTTGTCACTATTGTTGTCACAATTACTGTTATCACTACTGTTGTCACTACTGTTGTCACTACTGTTATCACTACTGTTATCACTACTGTTGTCACCACTACTGTTATCACTACTGTTGTCACCACTACTGTTGTCACCACTACTGTTGTCACCACTACTGTTATCACAACTACTGTTGTCACAACTACTGTTGTCACCACTACTGTTATCAGCACTACTGTTATCACCACTACTATTATCACCACTACTGTCACTACTGTTATCACAACTACTGTAGCTACTGTTATCACCACTACTGTAGCTGTTATCACCACTACTGTCACTACTATTATCACCACTACTGTCACTACTGTTATCACCACTACTGTTATCAGCACTACTGTTATCACCACTACTATTATCACCACTACTGTCACTACTGTTATCACCACTACTGTCACTACTGATATCACAACTACTGTCACTACTGTTATCACCACTACTGTCACTACTGTTATCACAACTACTGTAGCTACTGTTATCACCACTACTGTCACTACTGTTATCACAACTACTGTTACTACTATTATCACCACTACTGTCACTACTGTTATCACCACTACTGTCACTACTGTTATCACCACTACTGTCACTACTATTATCATCACTATTGTCACTACAATTATCACCACTATTGTCACTACTATTATCACCACTATTGTCACTACTATTATCACCACTACTGTCACTATCACCACTATTGTCACTGCTATTATGACCACTACTGCCACTACTATTATCACCACTATTGTCACTACTATTATCACCACTATTGTCACTACTATTATCACCACTACTGTCACTATTATCACCACTACTGTCACTACTATTATCACCACTACTGTCACTATTATCACAACTACTGTAACTAATATTATCACCACTACTCTTGGTACCACTACTGTAGCTACTGTTATCACCACTACTGTCACAACTATTATCACCACTGATTTAATACACCACTGCTATAATACACCACTAATATAATACACCACTGCTATAACACACCACTGCTATAATACACCACTAATATAATACACCACTGCTATAACACACCACTGCTATAATACACCACTAATATAATACACCACTGCTATAACACACCACTGCTATAATACACCACTAATATAATACACCACTACTATAACACACCACTGCTATAATACACCACTGCTATAATACACAATAACAATGTTACATACAATTCTCTTAATTCTAAAGTAACTATATTATAGCCAACAAAATATTTCAAGTCACATCTTAAGTCTCGATAAAATTAAATTGAAAACTTGTGCTAAGACTCTAGACTTTAGACAAAGATATATAATAATAATGTGCTCCTAGTACCTCTGGTCAGAATCTCTGGACGATAAGTCCAAAATGTCCGACTTAGAGTTGGCTGAGTTGGCCTTCCAGACAGGAGACTGGACCTTCCACTTCGACTGTGACCCAGAGTTCGACTGTACTGGAAGTCAGTCACAGGATAACATGATAAAGGAGGAAGAGGAGGTGGCCGAGAAGGAAGAGAAGAACGGCAGACCTGGAAGGGACGTCCAGGAACCAGAAGATGTCCTCAGGCTGACCCAGAAGCGCAGTCTGGTGGATACTTTGGACTTTGAAAAGGACTGGAAAAAGCGGCGTCTCTGTGACAAACAAGAAGTCGTTTTCCAGTTTTCTTCCCTCCAGAAGCTGGACGAAACCTACGTAGACTGGAAACAAAAGCGTGGACGCAAGAAAAAACAACGAGGAGCTGAACCACGTCATGAACCACGAGAAGCTGCCAGAATTAACACAGAGGAAACACCAGCGCTGAGAGGAAGTGTGGAGAGTTGCAGTTCCAGGGAGCTGCAGGACGTTGTTTATGAGTGGCGCCCTGAACCACCCCAGGAACCATACCATGAACCACGTCCTCAACCACGGACTGAATCACGGACTGTTAGCCCCTGTCATAGAGACTATGACTCCCATTACAACAGACAGGAACGTCAAACAGATTATGACTCCCGTTACAACAGACAGGACCGTCAAACAGATTATAACTCCCGTTACAACAGACAGGACCGTCAAACAGATTATAACTCCCGTTACAACAGACAGGACCGTCAAACAGGTTATAACTCCCATTACAAGAGACAGGACCGTGAAACAGATTATAACTCCCGTTACAACAGACAAGACCGTCAAACATATTATAACTCCCGTTACAACAGACAGGACCGTCACACAGATTATGACTCCCATTACAACAGACAGGACCGTCACACAGATTATGACTCCCGTTACAACAGTCACAAAAAGCGTGACAGAAAACGTCATAGGGAAGTCAGCCCTTATTGAGGTGTTCCGTTGAACACCAACGACTGTAACTGAGTCGTGACTCTTCTCAAACCTGTTAGAGAGAGAGAGAGAGAGAGAGAGAGAGAGAGAGAGAGAGAGAGAGAGAGAGAGAGAGAGAGAGAGAGAGAGAGAGAGAGAGAGAGAGAGAGAGAGAGAGAGAGTGAGAGAGAGAGAGCACCTTCCATCTCTCACTTTAGCCTCTCTATACGAGTTATTTTTATTTGTATATTATTATTATTATTATTATTATTATTATTATTATTATTATTATTAAAGCGAATTATGAGAATTAAAGATAATTTTTATTTTTCAGAGGAAGTTCAGATTATCTTTAAATCACCATAGCCATCCTGTGGGTCCAAGAACTGCACCTCAACATTACACAGATACATAATGGGTCCAGGGACTGTACCTCAACATTACACATCTTCAAATACATCTGGGTAAAGAGTACATGAGTACCTGGGTAGAGTACATGAGTGCCTGGGTAGAGTACATGAGTGCCTGGGTAGAGTACATGAGTGCCTGGGTAGAGTACATGAGTACCTGGGTAGAGTACATGAGTGCCTGGGTAGAGTACATGAGTGCCTGGGTAGAGTACATGAGTGCCTGGGTAGAGTACATGAGTACCTGGGTAGAGTATGACAGAGTACATGAGTGCCTGGGTAGAGTACATGAGTGCCTGGGTAGAGTACATGAGTGCCTGGGTAGAGTACATGAGTGCCTGGGTAGAGTACATGAGTATATAGTGTGGAGAGTCAGGTGGAGAATGTTGGGTACTACAAGAATGGTATACAATATACACTACAAGTATACACTACAAGAATGGTATACAATATACACTACAAGTATACACTACAAGAATGGTATACAATATACACTACAAGTATACACTACAAGAATGGTATACAATATACACTACAAGTATACACTACACGAACTGTCTTAAGATTATTAATAAACAAAGAAATGTCACAGAATTATTAATTAACCAAGGGCTGTCGTAAAATTTTAACTAATCAAAGACTGTCATAAAATTAAATAACCAATAACTGCTGTCAAATTATCAATTAACTGAGGATTGTAATATAATTATTAATTAAACAAGGACTGTCATAAAACAGATTATATAATTAATCAAGTTACAATGGACCGCCGGTTTACGATATTTTTTCATTCCAGAAGTATGTTCAGGTGCCAGTACTGACCGAATTTGTTCCCATAAGGAATATTGTGAAGTAGATTAGTCCATTTCAGACCCCCAAACATACACGTACAAACGCACGTACATAATTGGTCACATTGGGAGCTGATCGTGAACCAGGGGTCCACTGTACTGTAATTAGAATTAGTAATTAACCAAGAACTGTCATAACAATTAAGCCAAATGACTCGGTGGCCCGGTGGCCTGGTGGCTAAAGCTCCCGCTTCACACACGGAGGGCCCGGGTTCAATTCCCGGCGGGTGAAAACATTGACACGTTTCCTTACACCTGTTGTCCTGTTCACCTAGCAGCAAATAGGTACCTGGGTGTTAGTGGACTGGTGTGGGTGGCATCCTGGGGGACAAGATTAAGGACCCCAATGGAAATAAGTTAGACAGTCCTCGATGACGCACTGACTTTCTTGGGTTATCCTGGGTGGCTAACCCTCCGGGGTTAAAAATCCAAACAAAATCTTATGCTTATTCTTAATTCTGTCGTTCCGTAGATCAGAACCCTAAGCTGCAGAGTTCACGGCTTGACTTTCAAACCCTCGACTCAACAATACAGAGATGCTGGACATCCCCTTGTACCTGCTGGCTGTTAATCTTAGCAGTAAGTAGGAAAGTACCAAAGCTGGACCAGGACCACCAGCAGCAACAACTTGGTGGACCAGGTATCAGACAAACCTGGACAAGGACCAACAATCTAGTGGACCAAACCTGGACCAGAACCAACAACCCAGAAGACCAAAACTGGACCAGGACCAACAATCTAGTTTACCAAACCTGTACCAGGACCACCTAGTGGACCAAACAAACCTGTACCAGGACCACCTAGTGGACCAAACAAACCTGTACCAGGACCACCTAGTGGACCAAACAAACCTGGACCAGGACCACCTAGTGGACCAAACCTGTACCAGGACCACCTAGTGGACCAAACAAACCTGTACCAGGACCACCTAGTGGACCAAACAAACCTGTACCAGGACCACCTAGTGGAACAGACAAATCTAGACCAGGACCACCTAGTGGAACAGACAAATCTGGACCAGGACCACCTAGTGGACCAGACAAATCTGGACCAGGACCACCTAGTGGAAGACAACCTGGACCAGGACCACCTAGTGGACCAGACAAACCTGGACCAGGACCACCTAGTGGACCAAACACACCTGGACCGGGACCACCGAGTGGACCAGACAAACCTGGACCAGGACCACCTAGTGGACCAGACAAACCTGGACCAGGACCACCTAGTGGAACAGACAAACCTGGACCAGGACCACCTAGTGGACCAGATAAACCTGGACCAGGACCACCTAGTGGACCAGACAAACCTGGACCAGGACCACCTAGTGGACCAGACAAACCTGGACCGGGACCACCTAGTGGAACAGACAAACCTGGACCAGGACCATGTAGTGGACCAGACAAACCTGGACCAGGACCACCTGGTGGACCAGACAAACCTGGACCAAGACCACCTAGTGGACCAGACAAACCTGGACCAGGACCACCTAGTGGACCAGACAAACCTGGATCAGGACCACCTAGTGGACCAGACAAACCTGGACCAGGACCACCTAGTGGAAGACAAACCTGGACCAGGACCACCTAGTGGACCAGACAAACCTGGACCAGGACCACCTAGTGGACCAGACAAATCTGGACCAGGACCACCTAGTGGACCAGACAAATCTGGACCAGGACCACCTAGTGGACCAGACAAACCTGGACCAGGACCACCTAGTGGAAGACAAACCTGGACCAGGACCGCCTAGTGGACCAGACAAACCTGGACCAGGACCACCTAGTGGACCAGACAAATCTGGACCAGGACCACCTAGTGGACCAGGACCACCTAGTGGACCAACCTGGACCAGGACCACCTAGTGGACCAGACAAACCTGGACCAGGACCACCTAGTGGACCAGACAAATCTGGACCAGGACCACCTAGTGGACCAGACAAATCTGGACCAGGACCACCTAGTGGACCAGACAAACCTGGACCAGGACCACCTAGTGGACCAACCTGGACCAGGACCACATAGTGGACCAGACAAACCTGGACCAGGACCACCTAGTGGACCCGACAAATCTGGACCAGGACCACCTAGTGGACCAGACAAATCTGGACCAGGACCACCTAGTGGACCAGACAAATCTGGACCAGGACCACCTAGTGGACCAGACAAACCTGGACCAGGACCACCTAGTGGACCAGACAAACCTGGAACAGGACAACCTAGTGGACCAGACAAACCTGGACCAGGACCACCTAGTGGACCAGACAAATCTGGACCAGGACCACCTAGTGGACCAGACAAATCTGGACCAGGACCACCTAGTGGACCAGACAAATCTGGACCTGGACCACCTAGTGGACCAGACAAATCTGGACCAGGACCACCTAGTGGACCAGACAAATCTGGACCAGGACCACCTAGTGGACCAGACAAATGTGGACCAGGACCACCTAGTGGACCAGACAAATCTGGACCAGGACCACCTAGTGGACCAGACAAATCTGGACCAGGACCACCTAGTGGAAGACAAACCTGGACCAGGACCACCTAGTGGACCAGACAAACCTGGACCACCTAGTGGACCAGACAAATCTGGACCAGGACCACCTAGTGGACCAGACAAACCTGGACCACCTAGTGGACCAGACAAATCTGGACCAGGACCACCTAGTGGACCAGACAAACCTGGACCACCTAGTGGACCAGACAAACCTGGACCACCTAGTGGACCAGACAAATCTGGACCAGGACCACCTAGTGGACCAGACAAACCTGGACCACCTAGTGGACCAGACAAATCTGGACCAGGACCACCTAGTGGACCAGACAAATCTGGACCAGGACCACAATAGTTCAAGACCTACAAATCACAAAATGCCTCAAAATACAAATTACCCCCTAATCCTATTTCATATATATTTCCCCTTAATTCAAACCCCCATTACTATAAAAAAAACCACAACCTCATAACTAACCTCCAAAACTATCAAAATCAGCGTCAGCAGGGCTAAATAGGCGTTAAAATAGGCCTAAAATGGGCAAATTCCAATCGGTAGGCCCAACGTGTTGTTGTTGACAGAAATTTCTGAATGTAAACAATGTCTGGCAACTGTGGCAGAGTGCGCGCCAAATTTGATTTTCTTTTGTTTTGCGCGCCAAAATGTGCGCATAGTTGTTACTGCTGCTATCATCACTACTGTTACTACTATTACCACTACTGTTACTATTGTTATTACCACTACTGTTACTACTGTTATTACCACTGCTGTTGTCACTACTGTTGTCACCACTACTCTACTATTATCACAGCTACTGTTGTCACCCTTACTGTTGTCACCACTACTGTTGTCACCACTATCACTACTGTTGTCACCATTACTGTTGTCACCACTACTGTTACTACTGTTATTACCACTACTGTTGTCACCACTACTGTTGTCACCACTATCATTACTGTTATCACTGTTGTCACCACTACTGTTATCACCACTACTATCATTACTGTTATCACTATTGTTGTCACCACTACTGTTATCACTGTTGTCATCACTACTGTTGTCACCACTTATCACTATTATCACTACTGTTATCATCACTATCACTACTGTTGTCACCACTGTTATCATCACTACTGTTATCATCACTACTGTTATCACTACTGTTGTCACCATTACTGTTATCATCACTACTGTTATCACTACTGTTGTCACTACTGTTGTCACCACTACTGTTATCATCACTACTGTTATCACTACTGTTGTCACTACTGTTGTCACCACTACTGTTATCACTACTGTTGTCACCACTACTGTTGTCACCACTACTGTTATCACAACTACTGTTGTCACCACTACTGTTATCACCACTACTGTTATCAGCACTACTGTTATCACCACCACTATTATCACCACTACTGTCACCACTGTTATCACCACTACTGTCACTACTGTTATCACCACTACTGTAGCTACTGTTATCACCACTACTGTAGCTGTTATCACCACTACTGTCACTACTATTATCACCACTACTGTCACTACTGTTATCACCACTACTGTCACTACTATTATCACCACTACTGTCACTACTGTTATCACCAATACTGTTATCAGCACTACTGTTATCACCACTACTATTATCACCACTACTGTCACTACTGTTATCACCACTACTGTCACTACTGTTATCACCACTACTGTCACTACTATTATCACCACTACTGTTATCACCACTACTGTCACTACTATTATCACCACTATTGTCACTACAATTATCACCACTTTTGTCACTACTATTATCACCACTATTGTCACTACTATCACCACTACTGTCACTATCACCACTATTGTCACTACTATTATCACCACTACTGCCGCTACTATTATCACCACTACTGGAGTTTACCTGGAGTTTACCTGGAGAGAGTTTCGGGGGTCAACGCCCCCGCGGCCCGGTCTGTGACCAGGCCTCCTGGTGGATCAGCGCCTGATCAACCAGGCTGTTGCTGCTGGCTGCACGCAAACCAACGTACGAGCCACAGCCCGGCTGATCAGGAACTGCCTTTAGGTGCTTGTCCAGTGCCAGCTTGAAGACTGCCAGGGGTCTGTTGGTAATCCCCCTTATGTGTGCTGGGAGGCAGTTGAACAGTCTCGGTCCCCTGACACTTATTGTATGGTCTCTTAACGTGCTAGTGACACCCCTGCTTTTCATTGGGGGGATGGTGCATCGTCTGCCAAGTCTTTTGCTTTCGTAGTGAGTGATTTTCGTGTGCAAGTTCGGTACTAGTCCCTCTAGGATTTTCCAGGTGTATATAATCATGTATCTCTCCCTCCTGCGTTCCAGGGAATACAGGTTTAGAAACCTCAAGCGCTCCCAGTAATTGAGGTGTTTTATCTCCGTTATGCGCGCCGTGAAAGTTCTCTGTACATTTTCTAGGTCGGCAATTTCACCTGCCTTGAAAGGTGCTGTTAGAGTGCAGCAATATTCCAGCCTAGATAGAACAAGTGACCTGAAGAGTGTCATCATGGGCTTGGCCTCCCTAGTTTTGAAGGTTCTCATTATCCATCCTGTCATTTTTCTAGCAGATGCGATTGATACAATGTTATGGTCCTTGAAGGTGAGATCCTCCGACATAATCACTCCCAGGTCTTTGACGTTGGTGTTTCGCTCTATTTTGTGGCCAGAATTTGTTTTGTACTCTGATGAAGATTTAATTTCCTCATGTTTACCATATCTGAGTAATTGAAATTTCTCATCGTTGAACTTCATATTGTTTTCTGCAGCCCACTGAAAGATTTGGTTGATGTCCGCCTGGAGCCTTGCAGTGTCTGCAATGGAAGACACTGTCATGCAGATTCGGGTGTCATCTGCAAAGGAAGACACGGTGCTGTGGCTGACATCCTTGTCTATGTCGGATATGAGGATGAGGAACAAGATGGGAGCTAGTACTGTGCCTTGTGGAACAGAGCTTTTCACCGTAGCTGCCTCGGACTTTACTCTGTTGACGACTACTCTCTGTGTTCTGTTAGTGAGGAAATTATAGATCCATCGACCAACTTTTCCTGTTATTCCTTTAGCGCGCATTTTGTGCGCTATTACGCCATGGTCACACTTGTCGAAGGCTTTTGCAAAGTCTGTATATATTACATCTGCATTCTTTTTGTCTTCTAGTGCATTTAGGACCTTGTCGTAGTGATCCAGTAGTTGAGACAGACAGGAGCGACCTGTTCTAAACCCATGTTGCCCTGGGTTGTGTAACTGATGGGTTTCTAGATGGGTGGTGATCTTGCTTCTTAGGACCCTTTCAAAGATTTTTATGATATGGGATGTTAGTGCTATTGGTCTGTAGTTCTTTGCTGTTGCTTTACTGCCCCCTTTGTGGAGTGGGGCTATGTCTGTTGTTTTTAGTAACTGAGGGACGACCCCCGTGTCCATGCTCCCTCTCCATAGGATGGAAAAGGCTCGTGATAGGGGCTTCTTGCAGTTCTTGATGAACACAGAGTTCCATGAGTCTGGCCCTGGGGCAGAGTGCATGGGCATGTCATTTATCGCCTGTTCGAAGTCATTTGGCGTCAGGATAACATCGGATAGGCTTGTGTTAATCAAATTTTGTGGCTCTCTCATAAAAAATTCATTTTGATCTTCGACTCTCAGTCTGGTTAGCGGCTTGCTAAAAACTGAGTCATATTGGGACTTGAGTAGCTCACTCATTTCCTTGCTGTCATCTGTGTAGGACCCATCTTGTTTAAGTAGGGGCCCAATACTGGACGTTGTTCTCGATTTTGATTTGGCATAGGAGAAGAAATACTTTGGGTTTCTTTCGATTTCATTTATGGCTTTTAGTTCTTCCCGCGATTCCTGACTCCTAAAGGATTCTTTTAGCTTAAGTTCGATGCTTGCTATTTCTCTGACCAGTGTCTCCCTGCGCATTTCTGATATATTGACCTCTTTTAGCCGCTCTGTTATTCTTTTCCGTCGCCTGTAAAGGGAGCGCCTGTCTCTTTCTATTTTACATCTACTCCTCCTTTTTCTTAGAGGAATAAGCCTTGTGCATACATCGAGTGCCACCGAGTTAATCTGTTCTAGGCATAAGTTTGGGTCTGTGTTGCTTAGTATATCTTCCCAGCTTATATCGGTTAGGACTTGGTTTACTTGGTCCCACTTTATGTTTTTGTTATTGAAGTTGAATTTGGTGAATGCTCCCTCGTGACTAGTCTCATTTTGTCGGTCTGAGGCTCCACGCATACATGTCTGAACCTCAATTATGTTGTGATCTGAGTATATTGTTTTTGATATGGTGACATTTCTTATCAGATCATCATTGTTAGTGAAGATGAGGTCTAGTGTATTCTCTAGTCTAGTAGGCTCTATTATTTGCTGGTTTAAATTGAATTTTGTGCAGAGATTTAAAAGCTCGTGTGAGTGTGAGTTTTCATCAGAGCTGCCTCCTGGTGTTATTACTGCAACAATATTATTTGCTATATTCCTCCATTTTAGGTGCCTTAAGTTGAAATCCCCCAGGAGCAAGATGTTGGGTGCAGGAGCTGGAAGATTTTCCAGACAGTGGTCAATTTTTAACAGCTGTTCCTGGAATTGCTGGGATGTTGCATCCGGAGGCTTGTAGACTACCACAATGACTAGGTTTTGGTTCTCGACCTTTACTGCTAAAACTTCCACTACGTCATTTGAGGCATTAAGCAGTTCTGTGCAAACAAGTGACTCTGCAATGTACAGGCCAACCCCCCCCTTTTGCCTGTTCACTCTGTCACATCTGTATAGGTTGTAACCTGGGATCCATATTTCGTTGTCCAAGTGATCCTTTATGTGGGTCTCAGTGAAAGCCGCGAACATTGCCTTTGCCTCTGCAAGCAGTCCACGGATGAAAGGTATTTTGTTGTTTGTTGCTGGCTTTAGACCCTGTATATTTGCAAAGAAGAATGTTATCGGACTGGTGGTATTGTTGGTACTGGGGGGGGGATTTTTTTTCCGGCATTAGTATCTGTATCTGTTGGTTTGGAGTGGAGGCCATCGACTGTGGTTCCACTCCAGGAATGACTGGATTTGGTGTACGATTTCTGCCATTTCCTGCCAGTTTTTTTTCCTTCCTGGCACTAAAAAACCTCTCCCTCTTGAGTGGCTGTGGCTACCCAGGTTTTCCCATGGCCTGGATGTTTTGTATCTTTTTGTCCCCTTTAGATGGTATGCCTGGCAATTTAAGTTATAGCACAGTCTTTCCTGTACTGAAGAGGTACACATTTCAGGGTGAAAAAGCTTACAGGAAGGGAGTTTGCATTTTCCTGTTGTCATATGGGCATGACATTTTCTAGGGTGGTCATAGTTGCATGTCCCATCTGTTTTTCCAGATTTCCCATGCCAGCAGATACCAAGTGCATAGTATGTGCACAGGCTTGGTTTCCGTTTGCCTTGGGTTTCTGTGACTGTATTCCCTGTTGGTGCATGTTTCCCTGTCTTATTCCTATCCTCCCTAGCACCAACAATGGAGCTCCCACCAGTTGTTTTTGGTAATTTATCCTCACTATTGCTATTGGAGTCCTCTTGTTTGCTATTTCCTGCGGTATTTCTGGTTTGCAATATTGGTTTTATCTTATCTTTGACTACACTTGTTTCCCTACTATGGCTCCTGTCCTCTATGAGGTCATTTATATGTATTCCTTCCTGCGTATAATTCCCGACTACCTGGACAAAATCTCCAGCTTCACCATTACTGTCTACCAGGACAGTATCTCCAGCTTCACCATTTCTGTCTCCCAGGACAGCACCTCCAGCTTCCCCATTACTGTCTCCCAGGACAGTATCTCCAGCTTCACCATTACTGTCTCCCAGGACAGCACCTCCAGCTTCACCATTACTGTCTCCCAGGACAGCACCTCCAGCTTCACCATTACTGTCTCCCAGGACAGCACCTCCAGCTTCACCATTACTGTCTCCCAGGACAGCACCTCCAGCTTCACCATTACTGTCTCCCAGGACAGCATCTCCAGCTTCACCATTACTGTCTCCCAGGACAGCACCTCCAGCTTCACCATTACTGTCTCCCAGGACAGCACCTCCAGCTTCACCATTACTGTCTCCCAGGACAGCACCTCCAGCTTCACCATTACTGTCTCCCAGGACAGCACTATCAGCCCCACATTTACTGACTACCAGGACATCACCTCCAGCCTTACAGTTTGTGACTACATGGCCAGTATCAAGGGCAGTACCATTCAGCCCAGACTTTTTATGTTCCCATCTGTTGTAGAAAGCTTCCAGGTTTTCTATGAAAGCAGCTTTGATGTTATCCTCTTTTAATGCCCTTGTGATTTTAGTCCACAGATTTTCCTCATTTGGGCATACCCAAAAACACTTCCCTGTTTTAATACTGCTTGTAGCTAGTTCTGGGATATCTGCACAAGGAGCGTGACACCAATTTCCACAAAAATGACAATTTATGCATGTGGAAGCCCGTTTGTTTGACTGACCACAGACTACACACAGCTTCATAATGATTTGAATGGTTTATTTACTGCAAGTCTACTAGCAACCTCTTGAATATTATATTAATAACCTTAAATGAAGCTCTAGCTATTTGTATTTCTGTTTCTAACTCTTTTTGTATATTGGACAGCTTACCGTCACGTTCCTGATTTTTAATGTTTGTGTTTATAAGGGCGCCTACAAACCCATCCGTTTACAGTCTGCTTTATTGTCCAATGAAACTGTTTGAAACCAGTCCCGGGTTCGGACCAGTCAAGGGTTCGGACCAGTCAAGGGTTCGGACCAGTCGATCTGCTCTGATCACCACTACTGTTGGTACCACTACTGTAGCTACTGTTATCACCACTGCTATAATACACCCCTAATATAATACACCACTGCTATAATACACCCCTAATATAATACACCACTGCTATAACACACCACTGCTATAATACACCACTAATATAATACACCACTGCTATAACACACCACTGCTATAATACACCACTAATATAATACACCACTGCTATAACACACCACTGCTATAATACACCACTAATATAATACACCACTGCTATAACACACCACTGCTATAATACACCACTAATATAATACACCACTGCTATAACACACCACTGCTATAATACACCACTAATATAATACACCACTAATATAATACACCACTGCTATAATACACCACTGCTATAATACACAATAACAATGTTACATACAATTCTCTTAATTCTAAAGTAACTATATTATATTCAACAAAATATTTCAAGGTACATCTTAAGTCTCGATAAAATTAAATTGAAAACTTGTGCTAAGACTCTAGACTTTAGACAAAGATATATAATAATAATGTGCTCCTAGTACCTCTGGTCAGAATCTCTGGACGATAAGTCCAAAATGTCCGACTTAGAGTTGGCTGAGTTGGCCTTCCAGACAGGAGACTGGACCTTCCACTTCGACTGTGACCCAGAGTTCGACTGTACTGGAAGTCAGTCACAGGATAACATGATAAAGGAGGAAGAGGAGGTGGCCGAGAAGGAAGAGAAGAACGGCAGACCTGGAAGGGACGTCCAGGAACCAGAAGATGTCCTCAGGCTGACCCAGAAGCGCAGTCTGGTGGATACTTTGGACTTGGAAAAGGACTGGAAAAAGCGGCGTCTCTGTGACAAACAAGAAGTCGTTTTCCAGTTTTCTTCCTTCCAGAAGCTGGACGAAACCTACGTAGACTGGAAACAAAAGCGTCGACGCAAGAAAAAACAACGAGGAGCTGAACCACGTCATGAACCACGTCCTGAACCACGTCATGAACCACGAGAAGCTGTCAGAATTAACACAGAGGAAACACCAGCGCTGAGAGGAAGTGTGGAGAGTTGCAGTTCCAGGGAGCTGCAGGACGTTGTTTATGAGTGGCGCCCTGAACCACCCCAGGAACCATACCATGAACCACGTCCTGAACCACGTCATGAACCACGTCCTGAACCACGTCATGAAACACGAGAAGCTGTCAGAATCAACACAGAGGAAACACCAGCGCTGAGAGGAAGTGTGGAGAGTTGCAGTTCCAGGGAGCTGCAGGACGTTGTTTATGAGTGGCGCCCTGAACCACCCCAGGAACCATACCATGAACCACGTCCTGAACCACCCCAGGAACCATACCATGAACCACGTCCTGAACCACCCCAGGAACCATACCATGAACCACGTCCTCAACCACCCCAGGAACCATACCATGAACCACGTCCTCAACCACCCCAGGAACCATACCATGAACCACGTCCTCAACCACCCCAGGAACCATACCATGAACCACGTCCTCAACCACCCCAGGAACCATACCATGAACCACGTCCTCAACCACCCCAGGAACCATACCATGAACCACGTCCTCAACCAGTCCAGGAACAAAGCCATGAACCACGTCCTCAACCACGGACTGAATCACGGACTGTTAGCCCCTGTCATAGAGACTATGTCTCCCGTTACAACAGACAGGACCGTCAAACAGATTATAACTCCCGTTACAACAGACAGGAACGTCAAACAGATTATGACTCCTGTTACAACAGACAGGACCGTCAAACAGATTATAACTCCCGTTACAACAGACAGGACCGTCAAACAGATTATAACTCCCGTTACAACAGACAGGACCGTCAAACAGGTTATAACTCCCGTTACAAGAGACAGGACCGTCAAACAGATTATAACTCCCGTTACAACAGACAAGACCGTCAAACATATTATAACTCCCGTTACAACAGACAGGACCGTCACACAGATTATGACTCCCGTTACAACAGACAGGACCGTCACACAGATTATGACTCCCGTTACAACAGTCACAAAAAGCGTGACAGAAAACGTCATAGGGAAGTCAGCCCTTATTGAGGTGTTCCGTTGAACACCAACGACCGTAACTGAGTCGTGACTCTTCTCAAACCTGTTAGAGAGAGAGAGAGAGAGAGAGAGAGAGAGAGAGAGAGAGAGAGAGAGAGAGCACCTTCCATCTCTCACTTTAGCCTCTCTATACGAGTTATTTTTATTTGTATATTATTATTATTATTATTATTATTATTATTATTAAAGCGAATTATGAGAATTAAAGATAATTTTTATTTTTCAGAGGAAGTTCAGATTATCTTTAAATCACCATAGCCATCCTGTGGGTCCAAGAACTGCACCTCAACATTACACAGATACATAATGGGTCCAGGGACTGTACCTCAACATTACACATCTTCAAATACATCTGGGTAAAGAGTACATGAGTGCCTGGGTAGAGTACATGAGTGCCTGGGTAGAGTACATGAGTGCCTGGGTAGAGTACATGAGTGCCTGGGTAGAGTACATGAGTACCTGGGTAGAGTACATGAGTTCCTGGGTAGAGTACATGAGTACCTGGGTAGAGTACATGAGTACCTGGGTAGAGTACGAGTGCCTGGGTAGAGTACATGAGTGCCTGGGTAGAGTACATGAGTGCCTGGGTAGAGTACATGAGTGCCTGGGTAGAGTACATGAGTACCTGGGTAGAGTACATGAGTACCTGCGTAGAGTACATGAGTGCCTGGGTAGAGTACATGAGTACCTGGGTAAACAGTGCATGAGTACCTGGGTAAACAGTGCATGAGTACCTGGGTAAACAGTGCATGAGTACCTGGGTAAACAGTGCATGAGTACCTGGGTAAACAGTGCATGAGTACCTGGGTAAACAGTGCATGAGTACCTGGGTAGAGTACATGAGTGCCTGGGTAGAGTACATGAGTGCCTGGGTAGAGTACATGAGTGCCTGGGTAGAGTACATGAGTACCTGGGTAGAGTACATGAGTGCCTGGGTAGAGTACATGAGTGCCTGGGTAGAGTACATGAGTGCCTGGGTAGAGTACATGAGTGCCTGGGTAGAGTACATGAGTACCTGGGTAGAGTACATGAGTACCTGGGTAGAGTACATGAGTGCCTGGGTAGAGTACATGAGTGCCTGGGTAGAGTACATGAGTGCCTGGGTAGAGTACACGAGTACCTGGGTAGAGTACATGAGTGCCTGGGTAGAGCACACGAGTACCTGGGTAGAGTACATGAGTTTACCTGGAGTTTACCTGGAGAGAGTTCCGGGGGTCAACGCCCCCGCGGCCCGGTCTGAGACCAGGCCTCCTGGTGGATCACAGCCTGATCAACCAGGCTGTTGCTGCTGGCTGCACGCAAACCAACATACGAGCTACAGCCCGGCTGATCCGGAACTGACTTTAGGTGCTTGTCCAGTGCCAGCTTGAAGACTGCCAGGGGTCTGTTGGTAATCCCCCTTATGTGTGCTGGGAGGCAGTTGAACAGTCTCGGGCCCCTGACACTTATTGTATGGTCTCTTAACGTGCTAGTGACACCCCTGCTTTTCATTGGGGGGATGGTGCATCGTCTGCCAAGTCTTTTGCTTTCGTAATGAGTGATTTTCGTGTGCAAGTTCGGTACTAGTCCCTCTAGGATTTTCCAGGTGTATATAATCATGTATCTCTCCCTCCTGCGTTCCAGGGAATACAGGTTTAGGAACCTCAAGCGCTCCCAATAATTGAGGTGTTTTATCTCCGTTATGCGCGCCGTGAAAGTTCTCTGTACATTTTCTAGGTCGGCAATTTCACCTGCCTTGAAAGGTGCTGTTAGTGTGCAGCAATATTCCAGCCTAGATAGAACAAGTGACCTGAAGAGTGTCATCATGGGCTTGGCCTCCCTAGTTTTGAAGGTTCTCATTATCCATCCTGTCATTTTTCTAGCAGATGCGATTGATACAATGTTATGGTCCTTGAAGGTGAGATCCTCCGACATGATCACTCCCAGGTCTTTGACGTTGGTGTTTCGCTCTATTTTGTGGCCCGAATTTGTTTTGTACTCTGATGACGATTTAATTTCCTCATGTTTACCATATCTGAGTAATTGAAATTTCTCATCGTTGAACTTCATATTGTTTTCTGCAGCCCACTGAAAGATTTGGTTGATGTCTGCCTGGAGCTTTGCAGTGTCTGCAATGGAAGACACTGTCATGCAGATTCGGGTGTCATCTGCAAAGGAAGACACGGTGCTGTGGCTGACATCCTTGTCTATGTCGGATATAAGGATGAGGAACAAGATGGGAGCGAGTACTGTGCCTTGTGGAACAGAGCTTTTCACCGTAGCTGCCTCGGACTTTACTCTGTTGACGACTACTCTCTGTGTTCTGTTAGTGAGGAAATTATAGATCCATCGACCGACTTTTCCTGTTATTCCTTTAGCACGCATTTTGTGCGCTATTACGCCATGGTCACACTTGTCGAAGGCTTTTGCAAAGTCTGTATATATTACATCTGCATTCTTTTTGTCTTCTAGTGCATTTAGGACCTTGTCGTAGTGGTCCAATAGTTGAGACAGACAGGAGCGACCTGTTCTAAACCCATGTTGCCCTGGGTTGTGTAACTGATGGGTTTCTAGATGCGTGGTGATCTTGCTTCTTAGGACCCTTTCAAAGATTTTTATGATATGGGATGTTAGTGCTATTGGTCTGTAGTTCTTTGCTGTTGCTTTACTGCCCCCTTTGTGGAGTGGGGCTATGTCTGTTGTTTTTAGTAACTGTGGGACGACCCCCGTGTCCATGCTCCCTCTCCATAGGATGGAAAAGGCTCGTGATAGGGGCTTCTTGCAGTTCTTGATGAACACAGAGTTCCATGAGTCTGGCCCTGGGGCAGAGTGCATGGGCATGTCATTTATCGCCTGTTCGAAGTCATTTGGCGTCAGGATAACATCGGATAGGCTTGTGTTAATCAAATTTTGTGGCTCTCTCATAAAAAATTCATTTTGATCTTCGACTCTCAGTCTGGTTAGCGGCTTGCTAAAAACTGAGTCATATTGGGACTTGAGTAGCTCACTCATTTCCTTGCTGTCATCTGTGTAGGACCCATCTTGTTTAAGTAGGGGCCCAATACTGGACGTTGTTCTCGATTTTGATTTGGCATAGGAGAAGAAATACTTTGGGTTTCTTTCGATTTCATTTATGGCTTTTAGTTCTTCCCGCGATTCCTGACTCCTAAAGGATTCTTTTAGCTTAAGTTCGATGCTTGCTATTTCTCTGACCAGTGTCTCCCTGCGCATTTCAGATATATTGACCTCTTTTAGCCGCTCTGTTATTCTTTTCCGTCGCCTGTAAAGGGAGCGCCTGTCTCTTTCTATTTTACATCTACTCCTCCTTTTTCTTAGAGGAATAAGCCTTGTGCATACATCGAGTGCCACCGAGTTAATCTGTTCTAGGCATAAGTTTGGGTCTGTGTTGCTTAGTATATCTTCCCAGCTTATATCGGTTAGGACTTGGTTTACTTGGTCCCACTTTATGTTTTTGTTATTGAAGTTGAATTTGGTGAATGCTCCCTCGTGACTAGTCTCATTTTGTCGGTCTGGGGCTCCACGCATACATGTCTGAACCTCAATTATGTTGTGATCTGAGTATATTGTTTTTGATATGGTGACATTTCTTATCAGATCATCATTGTTAGTGAATATGAGGTCTAGTGTATTCTCCAGTCTAGTAGGCTCTATTATTTGCTGGTTTAAATTGAATTTTGTGCAGAGATTTAAAAGCTCGTGTGAGTGTGAGTTTTCATCAGAGCTGCCTCCTGGTGTTATTTCTGCAACAATATTATTTGCTATATTCCTCCATTTTAGGTGCCTTAAGTTGAAATCCCCCAGGAGCAAGATGTTGGGTGCAGGAGCTGGAAGATTTTCCAGACAGTGGTCAATTTTTAACAGCTGTTCCTGGAATTGCTGGGAAGTTGCATCCGGAGGCTTGTAGACTACCACAATGACTAGGTTTTGGTTCTCGACCTTTACTGCTAAAACTTCCACTACGTCATTTGAGGCATTAAGCAGTTCTGTGCAAACAAGTGACTCTGCAATGTACAGGCCAACCCCCCCCTTTTGCCTGTTCACTCTGTCACATCTGTATAGGTTGTAACCTGGGATCCATATTTCGTTGTCCAAGTGATCCTTTATGTGGGTCTCAGTGAAAGCCGCGAACATTGCCTTTGCCTCTGCAAGCAGTCCACGGATGAAAGGTATTTTGTTGTTTGTTGCTGGCTTTAGACCCTGTATATTTGCAAAGAAGAATGTTATCGGACTGGTGGTATTGTTGGTACTGGGGGGGGATTTTTTTTCCGGCATTAGTATCTGTATCTGTTGGTTTGGAGTGGAGGCCATCGACTGTGGTTCCACTCCAGGAATGACTGGATTTGGTGTACGATTTCTGCCATTTCCTGCCAGTTTTTTTTCCTTCCTGGCACTAAAAAACCTCTCCCTCTTGAGTGGCTGTGGCTACCCAGGTTTTCCCATGGCCTGGATGTTTTGTATCTTTTTGTCCCCTTTAGATGGTATGCCTGGCAATTTAAGTTATAGCACAGTCTTTCCTGTACTGAAGAGGTACACATTTCAGGGTGAAAAAGCTTACAGGAAGGGAGTTTGCATTTTCCTGTTGTCATATGGACATGACATTTTCTAGGGTGGTCATAGTTGCATGTCCCATCTGTTTTTCCAGATTTCCCATGCCAGCAGATACCAAGTGCATAGTATGTGCACAGGCTTGGTTTCCGTTTGCCTTGGGTTTCTGTGACTGTATTCCCTGTTGGTGCATGTTTCCCTGTCTTATTCCTATCCTCCCTAGCACCAACAATGGAGCTCCCACCAGTTGTTTTTGGTAATTTATCCTCACTATTGCTATTGGAGTCCTCTTGTTTGCTATTTCCTGCGGTATTTCTAGTTTGCAATATTGGTTTTATCTTATCTTTGACTACACTTGTTTCCCTACTATGGCTCCTGTCCTCTATGAGGTCATTTATATGTATTCCTTCCTGCGTATAATTCCCGACTACCTGGACAAAATCTCCAGCTTCACCATTACTGTCTCCCAGGACAGTATCTCCAGCTTCACCATTTCTGTCTCCCAGGACAGCACCTCCAGCTTCACCATTACTGTCTCCCAGGACAGCACTATCAGCCCCACATTTACTGACTACCAGGACATCACCTCCAGCCTTACAGTTTGTGACTACATGGCCAGTATCAAGGGCAGTACCATTCAGCCCAGACTTTTTATGTTCCCATCTGTTGTAGAAAGCTTCCAGGTTTTCTATGAAAGCAGCTTTGATGTTGTCCTCTTTTAATACCCTTGTGATTTTAGTCCACAGATTTTCCTCATTTGGGCATACCCAAAAACACTTCTCTGTTTTAATACTGCTTGTAGCTAGTTCTGGGATATCTGCACAAGGAGCGTGACACCAATTTCCACAAAAATGACAATTTATCCATGTGGAAGCCCGTTTGTTTGACTGACCACAGACTACACACAGCTTCATAATGATGTGAATGGTTGATTTACTGCAATTCTACTAGCAACCTCTTGAATATTATATTAATAACCTTAAATGAAGCTCTAGCTATTTGTATTTCTGTTTCTAACTCTTTTTGTATATTGGACAGCTTACCGTCACGTTCCTGATTTTTAATGTTTGTGTTTATAAGGGCGCCTACAAACCCATCCGTTTACAGTCTGCTTTATTGTCCAACGAAACTGTTTGAAACCAGTCCCGGGTTCGGACCAGTCAAGGGTTCGGACCAGTCAAGGGTTCGGACCAGTCGATCTGCTCTGATCAGTGGGTCACTTATTTAAAACATACTGGTCGGTGATTTGAGCTAACACATGAAGGATCTACTGGAAATTATCTACCCGAGTAATATGTGATTTGACTGATACAAAAGTATAACTTGCGTGTTGAAGAGCCGGTGATATCTGGCAGCTCCTACAATGACGTACAGTCGACCTCTTTGTTTATCAATCGCTGTATCTGGCTTTTCTATTTTTGTTTTTTCCGTCTCCACCACAATAAATGCTATATTATCACTATAGTTGACTGGTGCAAATTTTGGAGGAAGGACGCTTTTTCTGTAGTAATAATTGCTTCTCGTTGTGTATATTGCGACCGCTGGTAACTACAGGTTATATGAAATTCACAGTAACGTCTGGTATTTCAAGAAAAAGAAACTAATGAAAGTCACTCCACTCCACTAAGTACCATTATAATACTGGTTAGTTGCTACTACAACACTGTATTCTGCTATTCACTGGTATCACTAGATTATATGCGAGTACACTAGCAAGCCAGGAAGATTATTAAAAACAGCTGACCTGTGGTAAGTTTCTGGCGACTTCTGGCACCTGCCTCTATAGGCTTATCACTTCATTTACAAATTCACCTGTTTTCAAATGACACTTTAGCCTTTATCCTGGCAGTAAACTCTGCTAGGTAGTGCACACTAATTCTCCTTTTTTGACTCAGTATATAATGTTTTCCGCCCAAGATTGGTTCCAGGCGCTAGAGGGATGTATCGTATAGGATTGATGACACAAAATAAAGTTCTAGCACGTAAGAGCGACCGTGAAAACAAGAGAGTCAGGTGGAGAATGTTGGGTACTACAAGAATGGTATACAATATACACTACAAGTATACACTACAAGAATGGTATACAATATACACTACAAGAATGGTATACAATATACACTACAAGAATGGTATACAATATACACTACAAGAATGGTATACAATATACACTACAAGAATGGTATATAATACCGACAAGATGTGAACTTAGACACATGTACATCTGGGTGTCATTATTGTAGACGTGTCACCATCCACTGGCTTTATCAACAGAGATTCTAGGACATAATTTGTAGACAGTACAACTAGACATGTCGTCTACGTAACCTTCTGCACGGCTACAACTACTACTACTACACCTAACCCATTTCTTTGGATAGGACCTACTTCCACTGGGGTATCCCGCCTACCAGTGACTATGTCCTCCTCAGGTACCCGTCCCTGTCCACCTGACGTCAGTATATAAGCACCAGCCTTGTCTGTGTTCCCGGATCTCGACATTGATCATGGACGGTCTCGTCTCTCTCGAATTACCCCGTGTTGGGAGAGACTTCTCTTAGAGTGGTGTTTGCTGGATATTCGTCTTCCTGTCCACCATCAGGATTGGTGCGTCGGTGGTTGCCTACCCAGGGGCAGGAAGCCTCCTTTTGCACTCCTGTTGCTGCCTGAAGTCTTCACGCCTGTTGACTGCACGTTATACAGCCGGTCTCGGCGTCCATGAGGATATACAGTGTTCCATCAAGCTACAGTTTACCTCCTCAGTGTCCTGCGCCTCAGAACTTCCACCCCATCACACAATGTCTGAAATGCTACAAATTCGGCCACGACAAAATCTCATGCACATCCACACAAATCTGCTCCAGATGTTCAGCAACTGGCCACTTCTGGAATACTTGCAACCTCCCCCTTAAATGTTCTAACTGCGGCGGGTCACACCTTCTTCTTTAGAGATTTGCCGGTAATTCCGGCCCGGGTCTTCTCCAGATGGTGACCCGGCGTTTTTTTCACTGATGGTATATAAATCTTCCTTGGGTCACACACTGTAGTTGCAAATTCCTGCCCTTCTAGAAAAGACATTCTCTCCTCCCTCAGAACAACCCAACCTCCCTAACCTCTTCCCTGCACCTCCCCCCTTCCGTACCTCCCTCCTCTACCCCCAATATCTGGGTTACTCCGTACACTTGGTCTACCTCTCCTACTCTACATACATCAAACACCGACACACAGACTACAAGCACTTCTACACCTACACCTACACCCACACTAGACTACAAAACTGTCAACTCTTCACTGCTGTCCACTCTGCGATGGTAATCTCTCAAGCTGACCAATCAGTCTACCCACATGTCCCTAACCTAATCTTGTCTGCTAACAATCTTCCCTCTTTAATTATCCCTCCTTCCTGCTTCTCTTCTAAGCCTCCTACAACCTCTAGCTCCTCCCTCTCTCCCACTCCCCCACTTCCTACACCCACCAGCTCTCCTCCTCCCCTACCTCTCTTCACTCCCACCAACACCCCTCCGCCCCTACCCCTCTTAACTACATCTACTACTCCCCCACCTCTTTACCCACTTCTTCCTCCATTACCAAAGCTTCCACATCCTCTGCATCCACCTTCGCCCACTCCTCCGCCACATCCAAGACTTCATCCAGGTCCAACTCCACCTCCTCCAACAACACATAGACAATATTAACCTCACCTATGACTACAACAACAAACCTATCTCTGACATTGACACTCAACTTGCTCTCATCCAGGACACCATTACCTAGTAGCGACCAGTGAAGAGGCGGGGCCAGGAGCTTGGACTCGACCCCTGCAACCTCAACTAGATGAGTACAACTAGGCGAGTACAAGCAGCCAACACCGCAACACCAAAGAAAACTCACACCAATCGTTATTCCTTCAAACTCACAAACTAGTATTTAGTCACTTAGCCATAATACCAACTTACCTCATAATTTGTAATATTTTACAATTAAGAATAAAACTAAGTATGCCCGAAATGCCTAGCCATGCTAAGCGTTCTAGTGGTACACTCTGTAATACCTAGCCATGCTAAGTGTTCTAGTGGTACACTCTGTAATACCTAGCCATGCTAGGTGTTCTAGTGGTACACTGTGTAATACCTAGCCATGCTAGGTGTTCTAGTGGTACACTGTAATACCTAGCCATGCTAGGTGTTCTAGTGGTACACTCTGTAATACCTAGCCATGCTAGGTGTTCTAGTGGTACACTCTGTAATACCTAGCCATGCTAGGTGTTCTAGTGGTACACTCTGTAATGCCTAGCCATGCTAGGTGTTCTAGTGGTACACTCTGTAATGCCTAGCCATGCTAGGTGTTCTAGTGGTACACTCTGTAATACCTAGCCATGCTAAGCGTTCTAGTGGTACACTCTGTAATACCTAGCCATGCTAGGTGTTCTAGTGGTACACTCTGTAATGCCTAGCCATGCTAGGTGTTCTAGTGGTACACTCTGTAACACCTAGCCATGCTAGGTGTTCTAGTGGTACACTCTGTAACACCTAGCCATGCTAGGTGTTCTAGTGGTACACTCTGTAACACCTAGCCATGCTAGGTGTTCTAGTGGTACACTCTGTAATCACAATTTTACTACATGTAAACCAAACAATAACCAAATTTCTGTAAACTCAGCATTGTAATCCTTATAGAGAATAAACTTTGAAACCGTCACTCAGAACAAGAAGACTAATTATCTGCTACCACAACCGCTTCCTCTACAACACAGAAATAATCAAGTCCGATTAGATCTCACTTACCTTAGAAACAACATTTTACACAGTCTAGACCAAGACCACAACAATCACTGGTCACAACTCATACAACAAGCAGACAAACAGCGTGTTAAAAACACTAAAGCCTTCTGGAACTTTATCAAACAAATCAGAGGCACTACTCCCACCAACAAATTCAAACACATCACCCACAACAACACACATCTCAGACCCGCAGGCTGCTACCAACATCTTCAAACACATCTGGGAGAACATCTTCCACCCTCACCCACCTCGCCCTAACGTTATTCAACACATTCAGAACATAGAACACTGGTTAGTTAGTTTAATATGTTTATTATGCACCCCATACCCATCCTGTGGGCGGTAGTCAAAAGATTACAGAGGTACATAATTGGTCCAGGGACTGGACTCCAAAGTTTTGATAGCTGAGCAAGTTACAAAGGTAATGAACTAGATCTGGTCATAATCATGACCAAGTTACAAAGGTAATGAGCTCCAGGTAGAGCTGGTCACACTCATGAATAATTGCAAAGGTAATGAATCATAAACACATTAATCATGAGAATTTACAAAGGTAATGAGCTCCAGGTAGAGCTGGTCAGAATAATTGCAAAGGTAATGAATCATAAACACATTAATCATGAGAATTTACAAAGGTAATGAGCTCCAGGTAGAGCTGGTCACAATCATGACAAGTTTCAAAGGTAATGAATGATAAACACGTTATGACATGATTACAGTCATAGACAAATTACAGAGTAATGAGCAGTTAACAAACATAGCAGGGAATTCATCCATTGCCCCAACAACAGATGTTGCTAGGTGTCTGTCTCTCCTCGGTAGACAGCCATTGCAAACAGCAGCAAGTTGCCCCGGGATCTGCTGCTTGCACGAGCACCATCGACCCTCCCCAAGAGGTCCAAGAAGCCAGTGACTCCGTTAGCAGCCCGATGGAGAGCTGTCCTAGGGACATGTCAGCGTCCTGGTGGACCTGGTGGAACACCACACACACACACACACACGAAACAACACCAGACAGCCACATACATCTAGACACTCTTACCTCCTCCCAAGAACTCGACAATCCTTTCACCAACACAGACATTAAAACTCTCCTCAGACACCTTCCTCCAAAGGCTCCTGGCGCCTCTGGCCTAAACCATATTATCCTGAAACACCTTCCTGACTCTATCATTACTGCCTACACAAACCTCCTCAATGCCTCCCTTACCTCTGGATACTTCCCTTCCCTCTTCAAAGCTGCTACTGATATCCTCCTTCCTAAACCCAATAAAGACCACTCTGACCCTAGAAACTATCGCCTTATCAGCCTCCTCGAAACTTTAGGAAAACTCTTTGAAAAACTCATCAACCATCGCCTTCGCAGATACCTGGAACACAGCTCTCTACTGTCTGATGGCCAGTTTGGCTTCAGAACACACAGATCCACACAGGATGCCATTAACATCATTCTCAACTACATCCACATAAACACAGAACAAAGAAACAGGACAGCCCTGGTTGTAAAAGACGTTTGAAAAAGCTTTTGACACTGGCACGAAGGGCTCAAGTGCAAACTCTGCACTAACTTTAACCTGCCTCTCACTACTCGTAAACTCCTCTGCAACTTCCTAGACGGCCGTACCATGAGAATCAAATTCCAAGGCTGTTACTCTGACTACTTCACACTAAATGCTGGAGTACCCCAGGGATCTGTCCTCTCCCCTACCCTCTACATTTCATACACTAACGACATTCCAACACCTGTATACCACAACTCCATCACACTAGCCTATGCAGACGACATTACACAACTTATCACTCATGCCAATATAGATACACTCACACACAAAACACAAAATGAGGTCGACAGGATAGCCATCTGGGAACAAAAATGGAGGATCAAAACCAATGCAGCTAAATCCAGCATTACAAATTTTTAACTACAGGAAAAGTGATCCTCCATTACCTGTCGAACTCAGAACAACTGACACCCGCACTTACATCCCCATCACACAATCTGTCACTGTCCTTGGCGTTAATCTTGACTACCTTCTTCGTTTACACGGACACATTCACTCAAGACATGCAATAGCTAGTAAGGCCCTTGGGGGCCTCTACAAGCTGAAACATGCCTCTCAACGCACCAAACTACACCTCTACAAATCCCTAATACGTCCTTGGAGTGAGGAGGTAGAGAGGGAGACAGTTGTCTTCTGCATGTGTGACCCTACCTGGCGTTCGAGAGGACGTAGGCTTGGAGTCGGCGACGCCCGAGGACCGCTTCACACACGGAGGGCCCGGGTTCGATTCCCGGCGGGTGGAAACATTTCGACACGTTTCCTTACACCTGTTGTCCTGTTCACCTAGCAGCAAATAGGTACCTGGGTGTTAGTCGACTGGTGTGGGTCGCATCCTGGGGGACAAGATTAAGGACCCCAATGGAAATAAGTTAGACAGTCCTCGATGACGCACTGACTTTCTTGGGTTATCCTGGGTGGCTAACCCTCCGGGGTTAAAAATCCGAACGAAATCTTATCTTATCTTATCTTAATGGAGGCATCCATTCAGGAGGATCCAGGTAAACGCAGCACAACAGGTTGTAGCAGTGGATGTCCACAGGGATAATAGTCTAGAGGAGGATATGGTTGCAGATCGTAGCTCTCGCAAGAGAGCTGTGATAACCGATAGTTAGTTAGTTTAATATGTTTATTATGCACCCCATACCCATCCTGTGGGTGGTAGTCACCCCATACCCATCCTGTGGGTGGTAGTCACCACATACCCATCCTGTGGGTGGTAGTCACCACATACCCATCCTGTGGGCGGTAGTCACCCCATACCCATCCTGTGGGCGGTAGTCACCCCATACCCATCCTGTGGGCGGTAGTCACCCCATACCCATCCTGTGGGCGGTAGTCACCACATACCCATCCTGTGGGCGGTAGTCACCACATACCCATCCTGTGGGCGGTAGTCACCCCATACCCATCCTGTGGGCGGTAGTCACCCCATACCCATCCTGTGGGCGGTAGTCACCCCATACCCATCCTGTGGGCGGTAGTCACCCCATACCCATCCTGTGGGCGGTAGTCACCCCATACCCATCCTGTGGGCGGTAGTCACCCCATACCCATCCTGTGGGCGGTAGTCACCCCATACCCATCCTGTGGGCGGTAGTCACCCCATACCCATCCTGTGGGCGGTAGTCACCACATACCCATCCTGTGGGCGGTAGTCACCCCATACCCATCCTGTGGGCGGTAGTCACCCCATACCCATCCTGTGGGCGGTAGTCACCCCATACCCATCCTGTGGGCGGTAGTCACCCCATACCCATCCTGTGGGCGGTAGTCACCCCATACCCATCCTGTGGGCGGTAGTCACCCCATACCCATCCTGTGGGCGGTAGTCACCCCATACCCATCCTGTGGGCGGTAGTCACCACATACCCATCCTGTGGGCGGTAGTCACCACATACCCATCCTGTGGGCGGTAGTCACCACATACCCATCCTGTGGGCGGTAGTCACCCCATACCCATCCTGTGGGCGGTAGTCACCCCATACCCATCCTGTGGGCGGTAGTCACCCCATACCCATCCTGTGGGCGGTAGTCACCCCATACCCATCCTGTGGGCGGTAGTCACCCCATACCCATCCTGTGGGCGGTAGTCACCCCATACCCATCCTGTGGGCGGTAGTCACCACATACCCATCCTGTGGGCGGTAGTCACCACATACCCATCCTGTGGGCGGTAGTCACCACATACCCATCCTGTGGGCGGTAGTCACCACATACCCATCCTGTGGGCGGTAGTCACCACATACCCATCCTGTGGGCGGTAGTCACCACATACCCATCCTGTGGGCGGTAGTCACCACATACCCATCCTGTGGGCGGTAGTCACCACATACCCATCCTGTGGGCGGTAGTCACCCCATACCCATCCTGTGGGCGGTAGTCACCACATACCCATCCTGTGGGCGGTAGTCACCACATACCCATCCTGTGGGCGGTAGTCACCACATACCCATCCTGTGGGCGGTAGTCACCACATAACCATCCTGTGGGCGGTAGTCACCACATAACCATCCTGTGGGCGGTAGTCACCACATAACCATCCTGTGGGCGGTAGTCACCACATAACCATCCTGTGGGCGGTAGTCACCACATAACCATCCTGTGGGCGGTAGTCACCACATAACCATCCTGTGGGCGGTAGTCACCACATAACCATCCTGTGGGCGGTAGTCACCACATAACCATCCTGTGGGCGGTAGTCACCACATAACCATCCTGTGGGCGGTAGTCACCACATACCCATCCTGTGGGCGGTAGTCACCACATAACCATCCTGTGGGTGGTAGTCACCACATAACCATCCTGTGAGCGGTAGTCACCACATACCCATCCTGTGGGCGGTAGTCACCACATACCCATCCTGTGGGCGGTAGTCACCACATACCCATCCTGTGGGCGGTAGTCACCACATACCCATCCTGTGGGCGGTAGTCACCACATACCCATCCTGTGGGCGGTAGTCACCACATACCCATCCTGTGGGCGGTAGTCACCACATAACCATCCTGTGGGCGGTAGTCAAAAGATTACAGAGGTACATAATTGGTCCAGGGACTGGACTCCAAAGTTTTGATAGCTGAGCAAGTTACAGAGGTAATGAATTCACAATTTACAAAGATAATGAACTCACAATTTACAAAGGTAATGAACTCACAATTTACAAAGGTAATGAACTCACAATTTACAAAGGTAATGAACTCACAATTTACAAAGGTAATGAACTCCGGGTAGGTCTAGTCACAATCATGACAAGTTACAAAGGTATTTACAGATTACAGAGGTACGTAATGGGTCCAGGGACTGGGCCCCCAAAGTTTTGATAGCTGAACTAGGTACAAAGGTAATGAACTCACAAGTTACAAAGGTAATGAATTCTGTAGAATGGTTACTTACGTTTATACTTTGGCTACCATCATGAACAAATTATAGAGTAATGAGCAATTCACACTTCCACACCCGGTCACAACTGTAGTGAGTTATTGGTGCAAATATTGATTGTTGAGTCACACACACACACACACACACACACACACACACACACACACACACACACACACACACACACACACACACACACACACACACACACACACACACACACACACACACACACACACACACACACACACACTTTAGTTTAATATCTTTATGCACCCCATACCCATCCTGTGGGCGGTAGTCAAAAGATGATAAGCGATAGTGATGACGTTTTGTCTCCTGGGCAAAGGTCTGGGAAAAAAACATGGCACGATGTGACCCGTAGAGATACGGGTGGAACAAAGTGTGTTCAGCATGTAAAAGGGGAAGGCACAGGGGGGTGTGGGGGGAGAGGTGGGGGTGCTCGTAAAGGATTTAAGAGTGTTAAGGTCTCTAAAGGCAAGCCTTCATTGAATCCTTCAAGTGTATTACTTTAAATATTAACGGGTTGAAGTCAGTAAACAAATAAACCATACCCCAGGCCGGGATTGAACCCGCGGTCATAGAGTCTCAAAACTCCAGCCCGTCGCGTTAGCCACTGGACCAGCTAGCCACAATAAGATTCATCCAACTAGGTATATTTCTACACCATAGGAAGGTTAGCATAGGCCACCACTGTGACCACAAATGCAAGTTTTTACAGACGAATCTCCAGCTTGCGTGGCCGTGACGAACTCTAGCTCAAGTCCCTTCACTGCCGATTGTGGCTAGCTGGTCTAGTGGCTAACGCGACGGGCTGGAGTTTTGAGACTCTATGACCGCGGGTTCAATCCCGGCCGGGGGTATGGTTTATTTGCAATCGTGTCATTACGATTTCTTAAGTCAGTAAACAAATGTAAGAGACTGGAGGCGTTTTTAAAGAGATATGTACCTGACGTTGTGTTCCTGCAAGAACACAATTACAAATCACTGGGAGAGTTAATGATTGATGGATACGATGTGTACATGGGTTGCTCCGCACGATTGAAAGGTGGTGTGGCATTGTTAATTAAAGACGCTAGCCCGTTTTCTCTGCAAAGATGTGAGGTGGGGGAGGAGGGGCGAGTTGTTCGGGTGGATGGCGCATGGGGTGGGGTTCAAGTGGGTTTCATAGGGGTGTATGGGCCTGTGGAAGGAGATATTGGCGTCAAAAATAAGTTCTTTACGGACCTTTGTAAATTGTGAGTTCATTACCTTTGTAAATTGTGAGTTCATTACCTTTGTAAATTGTGAATTCATTACCTCTGTAACTTGCTCAGCTATCAAAACTTTGGAGTCCAGTCCCTGGACCAATTATGTACCTCTGTAATCTTTTGACTACCGCCCACAGGATGGTTATGTGGTGACTACCGCCCACAGGATGGGTATGGGGTGACTACCGCCCACAGGATGGGTATGGGGTGACTACCGCCCACAGGATGGTTATGGGGTGACTACCGCCCACAGGATGGGTATGGGGTGACTACCGCCCACAGGATGGTTATGTGGTGACTACCGCCCACAGGATGGGTATGGGGTGACTACCGCCCACAGGATGGGTATGCGGTGACTACCGCCCACAGGATGGGTATGTGGTGACTACCACCCACAGGATGGGTAAGTGGTGACTACCGCCCACAGGATGGGTATGGGGTGACTACCGCCCACAGGATGGGTATGTGGTGACTACCACCCACAGGATGGGTATGGGGTGACTACCGCCCACAGGATGGGTATGTGGTGACTACCGCCCACAGGATGGGTATGGGGTGACTACCGCCCACAGGATGGGTATGGGGTGACTACCGCCCACAGGATGGGTATGGGGTGACTAACACCCACAGGATGGGTATGTGGTGACTACCACCCACAGGATGGGTATGTGGTGACTACCACCCACAGGATGGGTATGGGGTGACTACCGCCCACAGGATGGGTATGTGGTGACTACCACCCACAGGATGGGTATGTGGTGACTACCGCCCACAGGATGGGTATGGGGTGACTACCGCCCACAGGATGGGTATGTGGTGACTACCACCCACAGGATGGGTATGTGGTGCATAATAAACATATTAAACTAAACTAGGGACGTCCTTGTTCACCATTTAAGATCGCTGCCAGTCGAAACGATTCTAGGTGACTGGAACTGTACTGTCCAACGTAAGGACGTAGACGTAACGATTCTAGGTGACTGGAACTGTACTGTCCAACGTAAGGACGTAGACGTAACGATTCTAGGTGACTGGAACTGTACTGTCCAACGTAAGGACGTAGACGTAACGATTCTAGGTGACTGGAACTGTACTGTCCAACGTAAGGACGTAGACGTAACGATTCTAGGTGACTGGAACTGTACTGTCCAACGTAAGGACGTAGACGTAACGATTCTAGGTGACTGGAACTGTACTGTCCAACGTAAGGACGTAGACGTAACGATTCTAGGTGACTGGAACTGTACTGTCCAACGTAAGGACGTAGACGTAACGATTCTAGGTGACTGGAACTGTACTGTCCAACGTAAGGACGTAGACGTAACGATTCTAGGTGACTGGAACTGTACTGTCCAACGTAAGGACGTAGACGTAACGATTCTAGGTGACTGGAACTGTACTGTCCGACGTAAGGACGTAGACGTAACGATTCTAGGTGACTGGAACTGTACTGTCCAACGTAAGGACGTAGACGTAACGATTCTAGGTGACTGGAACTGTACTGTCCAACGTAAGGACGTAGACGTAACGATTCTAGGTGACTGGAACTGTACTGTCCGACGTAAGGACGTAGAACCTAGAGGAAGGGTTTTTTTCGGGGTATTTTTTTTTATATTTTAGTTAAAACAGTGAGATACACAATGATAAATGCATATTAAAAACCCACAAAAGAAAGCGGTTAAATTCACGACCAACGATACCGTACAATATAAACCAACACACACACACGACCAACGATACCGTACAATATAAACCAACACACACACAATAACACACGACCAACGATACCGTACAATATAAACCAACACACACACAATAACACACGACCAACGATACCGTACAATATAAACCAACACACACACAATAACACACGACCAACGATACCGTACAATATAAACCAACACACACACAATAACACACGACCAACGATACCGTACAATATAAACCAACACACACACAATAACACACGACCAACGATACCGTACAATATAAACCAACACACACACAATAACACACGACCAACGATACCGTACAATATAAACCAACACACACACAATAACACACGACCAACGATACCGTACAATATAAACCAACACACACACAATAACACACGACCAACGATACCGTACAATATAAACCAACACACACACAATAACACACGACCAACGATACCGTACAATATAAACCAACACACACACAATAACACACGACCAACGATACCGTACAATATAAACCAACACACACACAATAACACACGACCAACGATACCGTACAATATAAACCAACACACACACAATAACACACGACCAACGATACCGTACAATATAAACCAACACACACACAATAACACACGACCAACGATACCGTACAATATAAACCAACACACACACAATAACACACGACCAACGATACCGTACAATATAAACCAACACACACACAATAACACACGACCAACGATACCGTACAATATAAACCAACACACACACAATAACACACGACCAACGATACCGTACAATATAAACCAACACACACACAATAACACACGACCAACGATACCGTACAATATAAACCAACACACACACAATAACACACGACCAACGATACCGTACAATATAAACCAACACACACACAATAACACACGACCAACGATACCGTACAATATAAACCAACACACACACAATAACACACGACCAACGATACCGTACAATATAAACCAACACACACACAATAACACACGACCAACGATACCGTACAATATATACCAACACACACACAATAACACACACACAATAACACACGACCAACGATACCGTACAATATAAACCAACACACACACAATAACACACGACCAACGATACCGTACAATATCTTTATTCAGGAAACGTTTCGCCACACAGTGGCTTCATCAGTCCAATACAAAGAGGAAGGCGTAAGGAGAGGAGGAGAATGAGGTAATCAGTCCCTCAACCTGGAGTCGATGTGTTCAGTCCATCAATCTTGTAGAATGTACAGCATAGGGCCGTAGACGTGGCTTATATACCCCACCGTACAATATAAACCAACACACACACAATAACACACGACCAACGATACCGTACAATATAAACCAACACACACACAATAACACACGACCAACGATACCGTACAATATAAACCAACACACACACACACACACACACACACACACACACACACACACACACAATAACACAATCTCACACGACCAACGATACCGTACAATATAAACCAACACACACACACACACACACACACACACACACAATAACACAATCTCACACGACCAACGATACCGTACAATATAAACCAACACACACACACACACACACACACACACACACAATAACACAATCTCACACGACCAACGATACCGTACAATATAAACCAACACACACACACACACACACACACAATAACACAATCTCACACGACCAACGATACCGTACAATATAAACCAACACACACACAATAACACACACACACAATAACACACACACACACAATAACACACACACAATAACACACACACAATAACACACACACACAATAACACACACACACAATAACACACACACAATAACACACACACACACAATAACACACACACAATAACACACACACAATAACACACACACAATAACACACACACACAATAACACACACACAATAACACACACACAATAACACACACACACAATAACACACACACAATAACACACACACAATAACACACACACACAATAACACACACACACAATAACACACACACAATAACACACACACAATAACACACACACACAATAACACACACACACAATAACACACACACAATAACACACACACACAATAACACACACACAATAACACACACACAATAACACACACACACACAATAACACACACAATAACACACACACACACACAATAACACACACAATAACACACACACACAATAACACACACACACACAATAACACACACAATAACACACACACAATAACACACACACAATAACACACACACAATAACACACACACAATAACACACACACAATAACACACACACACAATAACACACACACAATAACACACACACACAATAACACACACACAATAACACACACACACAATAACACACACACACAATAACACACACACAATAACACACACACAATAACACACACACAATAACACACACACAATAACACACACACAATAACACACACACAATAACACACACACAATAACACACACACAATAACACACACACAATAACACACACACACACAATAACACACACAATAACACACACACAATAACACACACACACAAGCACACTCACACAATAACACACACACACAAGCACACTCATACAATAACACACACACACAAGCACACTCACACAATAACACACACACACAAGCACACACACAATAACACACACACACACACAATAACACACACACACAATAACACACACACACACAACACACACACACAATAACACACACACACAATAACACACACACAATAACACACACACAATAACACACACACAATAACACACACACAATAACACACACACAATAACACACACACACAATAACACACACACACAATAACACACACACACAATAACACACACACACAATAACACACACACACAATAACACACACACACAATAACACACACACAATAACACACACACAATAACACACACACAATAACACACACACACAATAACACACACACACAATAACACACACACAATAACACACACACAATAACACACACACACAATAACACACACACACAATAACACACACACAATAACACACACACACAATAACACACACACAATAACACACACACAATAACACACACACACAATCTCACACGACCAACGATACCGTACAATATAAACCAACACACACACAATAACACACACACAATAACACACACACACAATAACACACACACACAATAACACACACACAATAACACACACACAATAACACACACACACAACACACACACACAATAACACACACACAATAACACACACACACAACACACACACACAATAACACACACACACAATAACACACACACACAATAACACACACACACAACACACACACACAACACACACACACAATAACACACACACACAATAACACACACACAATAACACACACACACAACACACACACACAATAACACACACACACAACACACACACACAATAACACACACACACACAATAACACACACACACAACACACACACACACACACACACAATAACACACACACACAACACACACACACAATAACACACACACACAACACACACACACAATAACACACACACACAATAACACACACACACACAATAACACACACGAGGATCAGGCAGGACTACAAAGAGATCTGGACAGGCTACAAGCCTGGTCCAGCAACTGGCTCCTTGAATTTAACCCTGCCAAATGCAAAGTCATGAAGATTGGGGAAGGGCAAAGAAGACCGCAGACACAATATAGTTTAGATGGCCAAAGACTGCAAACCTCACTCAAGGAAAAAGATCTTGGGGTGAGTATAACACTAGGCACATCTCCTGAAGCGCACATCAACCAGATAACTGCTGCAGCATATGGGCGCCTGGCAAACCTACGGAACAGCATTCCGATACCTTAGTAAGGAATCGTTCAAGACTCTGTACACCGTCTACGTCAGGCCCATACTGGAGTATGCAGCACCAGTTTGGAACCCACACCTGGTCAAGCACGTCAAAAAATTAGAGAAAGTGCAAAGATTTGCAACAAAGCTAGTCCCAGACCTTAGGGGATTGTCCTATGAAGAAAGGTTAAACAAAATAAGCCTGACGACACAGGAGGACAGGAGGGTCAAGGGAAACATGATAACGACATATAAAATACTACGCGAAATAGACAAGGTGGACAAAGGCAGGATGTTCCAGAGATGTGACACAGACACAAGAGGTCACAATTGGAAGTTGAAGACTCAGATGAATCAAAGGGATGCTAGGAAGTGTTTCTTCAGTCATAGAGTAGTCAGGCCGTGGAATAGCCTAGAAAGTGATATAGTGGAGGCAGGAACTATACATAGTTTTAAGGCGAGGTATGATAAAGCTCATGGGGCAGGGAGAGAGAGGACCTAGTAGCAATCAGCGAAGAGGCAGGGCCAGGAGATATGAATCGACCCCTGCAACCACAAATAGGTGAGTACAACAGGTGACACACACACACAATAACACAACACACACACACAATAACACAACACACACACACAATAACACAACACACACACACAATAACACAACACACACACACAATAACACAACACACACACACAATAACACAACACACACACACAATAACACAACACACACAATAACACTCATACAATAACACACACACACAAGCACACTCACACAATAACACACACACACACAAGCACACTCATACAATAACACACACACACAAGCACACTCACACAATAACACACACACACACAAGCACACTCATACAATAACACACACACACAAGCACACTCATACAATAACACACACACACACAAGCACACTCACACAATAACACACACACACACAAGCACACTCATACAATAACACACACACACACACACACACACAATAACACACACACACACACACACACACACACACACAAGCACAATAACACACACACACACAAGCACACTCACACAATAACACACACACACAAGCACACTCACACAATAACACACACACACATAACAATAACACACACACACAGCACACTCACACAAACACACACACACAATCACACACACACAATAACACACACACACAACAATAACACACACACAATAACACACACACACAATAACACACACACAATAACACACACACAATAACACACACACATAACCACACTCACACAATAACACACACACACAAGCACACTCACACAATAACACACACACACAAGCACACTCACACAATAACACACACACACACAAGCACACTCATACAATAACACACACACACAAGCACACTCACACAATAACACACACACACAAGCACACTCACACAATAACACACACACACAAGCACACTCACACAATAACACACACACACAAGCACACTCACACAATAACACACACACACACAAGCACACTCACACAATAACACACACACACAAGCACACTCACACAATAACACACACACACAAGCACACTCACACAATAACACACACACACAAGCACACTCACACAATAACACACACACACAAGCACACTCACACAATAACACACACACACAAGCACACTCACACAATAACACACACACACAAGCACACTCACACAATAACACACACACACAAGCACACTCATACAATAACACACACACACAAGCACACTCATACAATAACACACACACACAAGCACACTCACACAATAACACACACACACACAAGCACACTCATACAATAACACACACACACAAGCACACTCATACAATAACACACACACACAAGCACACTCACACAATAACACACACACACACACACACACACACACACACACACACACACACACACACACACACACACACACATACAGGAGACATACATACAACATTGGAGACATACATACAACATTGGAGACATACATACAACATTGGAGACATACATACAACATTGGAGACATACATACAACATTGGAGACATACATACAACATTAGAGACATACATACAACATTGGAGACATACATACAACATTGGAGACATACATACAACATTGGAGACATACATACAACATTGGAGACATACATACAACATTGGAGACATACATACAACATTAGAGACATACATACAACATTGGAGACATACATACAACATTGGAGACATACATACAACATTGAAGACATACATACAACATTGGAGACATACATACAACATTGGAGACATACATACAACATTGGAGACATACATACAACATTAGAGACATACATACAACATTAGAGACATACATACAACATTAGAGACATACATACAACATTAGAGACATACATACAACATTGGAGACATACATACAACATTAGAGACATACATACAACATTAGAGACATACATACAACATTGGAGACATACATACAACATTGGAGACATACATACAACATTGGAGACATACATACAACATTGGAGACATACATACAACATTGGAGACATACATACAACATTGGAGACATACATACAACATTGGAGACATACATACAACATTGGAGACATACATACAACATTAGAGACATACATACAACATTGGAGACATACATACAACATTGGAGACATACATACAACATTGGAGACATACATACAACATTGGAGACATACATACAACATTGGAGACATACATACAACATTGGAGACATACATACAACATTGGAGACATACATACAACATTGGAGACATACATACAACATTGGAGACATACATACAACATTGGAGACATACATACAACATTGGAGACATACATACAACATTGGAGACATACATACAACATTGGAGACATACATACAACATTGGAGACATACATACAACATTGGAGACATACATACAACATTGGAGACATACATACAACATTGGAGACATACAACATTAGAGACATACATACAACATTGGAATACTGCAATACTGTCTTCTTCCCTGGCGATAAGTCTTGTGTGTCTGTAGCTGATTAAGCAGTTGTGGAAATTTCAGTGTTGAACACAGGTGTTCCTTAAATTATTAATTTTGTCTGCGTACTGGTGTTCTGAAATACGTGTGTGGAGGTCTCTGGATGTCTCACCCACGTATAATTGGTTGCAGTCATTACAAGGGATTATGGATACTCCTGCAGAGGAGTGGAGCCTTTCCTGTCTATTACTGGTGATGTCCTTGATGGTGGTGGTGGATTAGGAGATAGATACTTGGAATGGGATATTGGAAAAATTAGAAATGTGTTTGTCAACAGAGCTGATTGGCAGGACTATGTATCTCTTCTCTGGGTGTGTTGAAGATGTTTAATGCCCGTCATCTGCAGTCTCTGAAGTGACGTGGAAAGTGAAGCTTGGAAAATACTTATTCAATTATAGTGCATTTTCCTCAAGGAATTCATTACTGCAGATTCTGAGTGCACGCAGGAAAGCCTATAATTACACCACGTTTAGTTTTGGTGTCGTGGTGAGAGTAAGTGGATCATTATTATTACAATCAAGGGGGGAAGCGCTAAACCCGGAGGATTATACAGCGCCTGGGGGGGGGGGATGTGGAAGGCATTCAGGCTTAATTCGGGTAACTGGAGCACAGATCCAATTCCCTAAATCAAGAGCCCCTCACCAACATCAAGGAACCTTCCTTGAGGGGAGAGAGTAAGTGGAGAAGATCGTGTTGGTTCGTAAGTTTTCGATACTTTAAAACAGTTTTTGGTCAGATTTTTCCAATAATGGAGTCAAATCTGAATGGGGATTAGTCACTAGTGGCGTTCCACAAGGATCAGTTTTAGGGCCTCTCTTGTTCATAATTTACATTAATGACCTTGATGAAGGGATTACTAGTGACATGAGTAAGTTTGCTGATGATACAAAGATAGGCCGTATAATTCACTCTGAGGAGGATATCAATGAACTCCAGGACGATTTGAACAAATTAATGTCTTGGTCAGAGAAATGGCAGATGAAGTTTAATGTGGATAAGTGTAAGGTACTTGCCCTTGGTAATGAAAATAACCCTCGAAGCTATAATCTAGGTGAAGTAGAGCTTGGTCATACAGAATGTTTGTAGATGAATGGTTCAGAGAACCGACATGTTGATAAATTAGACACATGTGCAACTCTTGGGTATCTTTATTGAGGAAACGTTTCGCCACACAGTGGCTTCATCAATCCATACAAAGGAGAATCTTGAAGAACAGGAGGAGAATGAGGTAATCAGTCCCTCAACCTTGAGTCGATGGACTGACCACATCGACTCAAGGTTGAGGGACTGATTACCTCATTCTCCTCCTGTTCTTCAAGTTTCTCCTACGTATGGACTGATGAAGCCACTGTGTGGCGAAACGTTTCCTCAATAAAGATACCCAAGAGTTGCACATGTGTCTAATTTATCAACATGTCGGTTCTCTGAACCATTCATCTACAAATTCTATACCACAAGACGGGCAGAAAGCAGATTTCACTCTGGTTGTATCCTTCTCCAGAACATCACTTCCTCTGAGATCATACATACCCAGGATGACTCGAGTATGGAACACATTCGTACAGCATTATGATGTCAACGAGATAAAGTCAGTTGATCAAATGAAAATGCTGGCCCACAGATGGCCCACAGGTGGTCCACAGCTGATGTAGGTAACATCTCTTAGGCAGATTCAGAAAAAAATATTGATGTTCACTTCCCTCTCTACGATTTCACTGAAATTTTTACCACAGAATCTAGGCATGTCAGAAGAGACTGTGTATTTTTTTAATCAAGATCGTTCAATAAATAAAGACATAAAAAATAAAATGTGAGAAATTGTATATTGCAGCACTTAATGGAGAGCTACATCAATATGTCAATATCGAAGTTACTTTTTATAGAATGAAATTATTAATTAATGCCAAACAGACAAAATATCGATGAGCAATCATGCAATATAATCTTTTATATTATTATTATAATCAAGGGGGAAGCGCTAAACCCGGAGGATTATACAGCGCCTGGGGGGGGGATGTGGAAGTTATTCAGGCTTAATTCGGGGAACTGGAGCACAGATCCAATTCCTTAAATCAAGAGCCCCTCACCAACATCAAGGAACCTTCCTTGAGGGGCATGGTATACAAAAATGGTAAGGATTTTTATCAAAAGATAAACGTAATGTTATAGAACAATGTTCCGTGAATAAATCCTGTAAAATTTATAATGATCGGTACAATAATAATTGAGCAGCTCCCCTAAAATTGCAGAAAATGGACTTTCCAGAAAAATGGAATAATACATTGAGGCTTAGCTTATGGTGGGTAAAAATATTCCATGTGCCTTCTTATGTTTATTAGGAGTAGAAGTGAGCATATATAACATATTTCTGAAGTTCCATGCAGATCCCTCCATCCTGAAGTCCTTTGCTGATTGGCCAATCATGACGGTCCATACACATCAAACTGGAAAGAAGGAAATACACACTAAACATCGTATTGCCAATGATTATGTACATAGATGTGTAAATATACATATATATACAATAATGATAAACATACACATACAATTAAACAACAAATTCACATGAATTATTTACCTTTGACGAAGAGTAGGCATGGACATGGATCATCTAATGGCCTCCAGCTTCATAGGAGGTGTCCACCACCGTCTTCCTCTTCTTGCTTCTTGGAGTTTGGAGTCTCTGCATATGTCTGTCCATATCCTTCAGACGTTTTTGGTTCAATGAGGAACGCCCATATCCAAGTTGTATGTCCAAACAACTTTTGTATCCTACATTGTACTCTGCTATCGCATGGCTGACGGAGAAATCAACTTGCCACTTATTTCTATACAGGGCTTTGTTGCAGTACGACCATATTCTTTGGTGAAGGCTTTCATTTGGGTTTTGTGTTCGTCCCTGTATGCATCGTTCCATCATGTCATCTCGGGTGAGGTCCTTGTAGACTTCATGCACCTGGTTGAAGTCGTTGGGTTGTAGCTGAAACTTCACTTTCATGGTTGTGTGGGATGGTGGTGGTAGGTTGTCTGCCAGTGCCTTCTGGTAAAAACACCATGAAGCAGAACCAGGTGGACAAAGGTGATGCTCTGGGTTGTCGTCAGTGGAGGAACAGTGAAAGAAGTTTGCAAGTATTCCATTCCTCATAGTTTCAACATCAGTTCCACGACTGTCCCTTAGGTTCTTCTGAAAATACTGAGCAAGCTTGTGAATCATGAAATCTGTCAACATCCCTTTCCTCTTCAGGTGATACTCCTCTCTCTTTTTTCCGGTTCTAAGTTGTTTTTCCGTGTAGTGCAATTTTACCAAGCTTGTCAACCTATTTTTCAGCCGCTTTGCATAATGGTTGATGCACTCTTCTTTTGTAACTTGTAAACCTTGGTATGGACCAGCACCATCATTGAGTTCAATAATTCCTTTGTAGGTTGCACTATCACCATCAGACACTATGGTCTTGTACCTCAACTTCTGCTTCAGTGATCTTTGCCAAATGATGAGTGCAGCTTCTACCTCCATTTTTCCTGAGGAGCCGGAATAGTTTTTGTTGCATTTCTTTTCATGGTTTTCTTTAAATTTTTCATACTTTTCCACAGTAATTTTCTTCTTATTCAAACGACTTTTCATATTGACACACAAGAAACAGTATTTACACAACACTTGATAGTCAACAACAAGCTTTGTCAAGGCATCAATAGCCACACCAATGCCAAAATTAGAATGATGGCCCCTAGTATGCCACGTGCCATCATACGTCACATCAATATCAACAACTCCACGTGCGTCTGACAAAGTGTCTTGTTTGGCATATTCCTTATGAACGATTGCCCTTGTTTCAGCTAGAATTCTGTTGCAAGACTGAATGGATACCCTGGTAATCATGCTTGTGTACCTGCTAAATGTTTCGTGAGTTATACCAGGTAGGTTACACAAGGCATTTCTACGAAGAAATGAATTGTAGCCTCCACCAGCCACCATTTCAGCATACACCATTCGACCAGTCAAAACATTCAGCTGCCTACGAATACCACGTGGCTTTTTCACTAAAACAGCCTTACACTCGGTACACGACATAGCAACAACAGTTTCTAAGTGATGCTTATAATATGTAACTTCCACCTTCCTCGATAAACACTCGGAACAGTGAACAAATGACAGAATTTCATCAAACCTATCATCTTCCATACTTATCATTTTTTTCTCGACAATAACAGGAGTTATCTTATTATACATTGACACTCGTCGTTTGGCACTTGATACACAAACACTGTCACTGGCACTCGCGTCAGCAGCTGTCGACGTGCTGGCGACAGCTGAACTAGGCACAACTGGGGTAGCCACATGTGGGGTGGCCACATGTGGGGTGGCCACATGTGGGGTGGCCACATCTGCAGTCATCACAGGGGTTACACTCATACGTGATGAGGTCGTCACATATGTAACTGTGGGTGTGGTGATGACAGATGTATATATAGTCGTAGGGTTGATCAATGTGGCCACAGTGGTGATGGTGGTGGCCACAGATACGTCACTTCGTTTCCGCTTCCTCGATGTTGTAGGTTTGCGGCTTGAAGTGGCCACATCTGGTGTGGCCCCGGACGTGGTGGCCACATCTGGAGTGGCCCTGGACTTCCTGGCCACACTCTTCCCTTTTTCCTTGCTTTGCTCAGCACACGCCTTCAAAGGAGAAGTGTTCAGAAGTTCACCAGCTGAAACTAATTCTTCCTTTTCTGAGGAGTCAGAGGGTAGTAATGGCATCGTGGCGTCACCTGCTGAGTCAGAGGGTAGTAATGGCGTCGTGGTGTCACCTGCTGAGTCAGAGGGTAGTAATGGCGTCGTGGCGTCACCTGCTGAGTCAGAGTGAAGACAGTTACTGGATGACGCGTCAAACTTGTAGTTTGACTCTCACATCAACATACTGGGATATAAGGAGAAGGATTTGAGGGAAGTCACATCAATGTAATAAGTCCTACAGGTTGGCATGACTCCTGTTACGTACATGTCAAAGAATTCTGAAGATAGTTTCAGACTGAAAGCGGCAGCGGCAGCAGCGACCTCCAAGCTCCGTACTTTTCTCCAACTATCAGAGCTACCAATGCTCCTATGATGACCTAGTTACTTGCAAAACTGCACTACACAACGTAGCACCCAGAATGACCAAAGATTACCAACAGTGAAACCTACAAATCGAACATAATAGAGATCAAAGGAAGACTGCCCACAAACCGAAAGCAACACCCCGCTGCCAGCCGAACAACGTAACCCTAAACTTTGTATAACTACAACTTCTTCTTAACTGCATCAATTCCTGTAGTATTATGAGGCGCAATCTAAGAGGAAACAGCACCAAGGCCAGCAAGAAAACGCCGAAAAATCAACTATTCAACAAGTGTAGCCAGGAGGACGCCGGCCCAGCAACCACCCCACTCACCACCACTCATGGCAACACCACAACAATAACAACAAACATGGCTGCCACCAGCCCATCCTCCCCTCTCTTCCCCGGATTCAACCTACCAAGTAGTCTCTCAGGTATGACCAACGATCCAGATACCCTAAAGTCATGCATCTCCAACTTAGTTATTGAAAATATGAATCTTCAAGAGACGCTAACAAAACAAGACACCAGGATGACACAACTCGAGAACAAAATCCTCAGTCTTGAACAAAAGTTATCGACACCAGGAATGACTAACTGTGACAAGACCATCCAAGCAGTCATAGATAGCCATAACCAACAAATAATATCTCTTAATACAAAGGTTGAAGAAGCAGTAAAAGAATGGAAGAACAACTTAGATAACCAGTTCAGTGACTACTTTGCTCTCCAAGAAGATAAAACTGAACAAGATAAACTATCGGACGCAGTAATAGTTAACAGTCCACTTTTTCCCAGTGATATGAACCAAACAAACAGTAAAGAAATTACTCTGCAGATCATAAGGGACCAAACAAGTGTTATTGTACCAGAGTCTGAAATAAAAGGAAGCCAGGTTACTAGGATCCCATGGTAGAAATAAAGGAAGCTAGGTTACTAGGATCCCATGGTAGAAATAAAAGAAGCCAGGTTACTAGGATCCCATGGTAGAAATAAAGGAAGCCAGGTTACTAGGATCCCATGGTAGAAATAAAGGAAGCCAGGTTACTAGGATCCCATGGTAGAAATAAAGGAAGCCAGGTTACTAGGATCCCATGGTAGAAATAAAGGAAGCCAGGTTACTAGGATCCCATGGTAGAAATAAAGGAAGCCAGGTTACTAGGATCCCATGGTAGAAATAAAGGAAGCCAGGTTACTAGGATCCCATGGTAGAAATAAAAGAAGCCAGGTTACTAGGATCCCATGGTAGAAATAAAAGAAGCCAGGTTACTAGGATCCCATGGTAGAAATAAAAGAAGCCAGGTTACTAGGATCCCATGGTAGAAATAAAAGAAGCCAGGTTACTAGGATCCCATGGTAGAAATAAAAGAAGCCAGGTTACTAGGATCCCATGGTAGAAATAAAGGAAGCTAGGTTACTAGGATCCCATGGTAGAAATAAAAGAAGCCAGGTTACTAGGATCCCATGGTAGAAAAAGTGTTATGCTTAGATTCCACTCACATGACAGGAAAAAAGACTTAATTATTGCATCTATTAAAGTAAAGAAAGAGGTATACATAAACGAGTGTCTTACCAAAAAACGTCAAAACCTCCTGTATAGAGTCAGAAAACTTAAGCGGGAGAATAACGACACAATACACCAATGCTTCACACGGGATGGGAAAATTCTAGTTAGGAAAACAAATGTAGGTCAACTGTACACAATCACGAACGAGAATGATCTATCACGATTTCTCAGGGATACCAATCTTACAGAGAATAACTAAACAATGTCCAACTTAAAAGCCTACGTAGTGTAGTGTATGTTTTGCTCCATTATTGTTCAAATTTCATTGTACAATCTCTTAGTAATTAAATATTCAACTACCTCATTTTGTAATTTTACTAGTAAGCATAAGTCACCTTATGTAATTTTCTTATTTACTATTGTTTGCTTAAACATTAGCTGAATTGATACTTTCTCTGTCCATATTACTACCTCATATTTTTTAAATACTATCAATTGATATTACTTACTAAAATTAATAATTATCATTTTTACTATAATTTCAATTTACTCTTAACATTTTTGACATTTAATAACTATTACTTGTCTAATTACCTTTACCAGTTTAATACCACATTTACTATCTTAGAGTACTCTTAATTACCTTGTACTGCCATATAACCTCAAGTATAACTACCAGTGCAATATTGAATGAAATAAACATTACTTTTTCACTTTTTTGTAATCATTATTACTTACTAAAATTTTATTAAACACCATATTTACTACCAGTCAATTTTACTTTTGTACATTAAACATTATTTTATACTTCCCATAACATTTTGTTGCCAAATTTTCAAGTTTTTATATTCAACTCCAACCTTTATATTATCCCTTGTACCTGTGTACCTGGGTACCTGTGTACCTGTCTACCATCTTACTATCATATTATAACCAAGACATTACCATTGCGATTTTTTTACTATTATTCTTTTGGTACTTTAATTGTGAATTTTATTTTGTCAATTTAAATCTAGTTATAATCTTGATCTTGTCAACAACCCATACCAGACTCTAGTGCAATTGCAAGTACCATTTCAAATTGTATTTTTATATTTTAAGTTTATATTATAATTCCTACCATCTGTCCATTTACCTTTGCTTACCATTACTTAATTTTAGTCCCTTATATATTTTCTCCTTTATTTTAGCTTTATATAACTATCCTAGTTTATATATTCACAATTGTTAAAATAATCAAGGTGCTATTCTCAGGTGCTAAAGTAGAATAAGTTCACAATTTTGCCATTATATTCCAAAGCTCATTTATTTGATTACCACTTTATTGTTCACCACAACCTATATTAGTCCCTTTTATATTATAATTTTATATTATAATTCTAACTTTAAAAAATTACCTTTATAGTACTACCTACTATCATATTCCCAAGCTCCATTATTTGATCATCACTTTATTTGTATTAGTCCCTTTTATATTGTCTCCATTATTTTAGCTTAAAAAAAAAAAAAAAAACTACCTTAGCTCATTATTTTACATTTGTTAAATAATCCAGGTGCTATTTTTTAGCTTAAGACTATTTACTTTGTTTTATACTTAATTCAAACTATAGATTCACTACAAATCTTATGATTACAAGCATTGATCCTGATACCAACCTCTTATCTAATGACTTAAATGAATCAAACAGTTACTGTAATTACTACACTGCAGAACAATCAAAGGCACTTCTCAGTGCCAACAACAACATAACTATCTTTAACTACAATATCAGATCTTTAAGCAAGCATTACGATGACCTCATAGCATTACTAAATTCCTTACATGCCAATATGTCCATCATTACACTAACTGAAACCTGGCTAAAGCCTGATAGTACAGATGTCTATGCCATTCCTGGATACACAGCCATACACAACTGTAGGCCAGACCAACAAGGGGGTGGCACAGCCATATACTACTCAGACCAACTACAATGTATCACTAATACTTGCACAAGGGATGAACATGGGGAATATATAATAGCTAAATTCAAATCCAAGTACCTACAAAAACCTCTTACATTGATAAACATCTACAGAGTTCCACAGTCAAACATTAGCCAATTTAGTCAAAATCTAGGAAGTATGATAACTGATGCACGCATGAACAAAGATCACTTACTACTCTCAGGTGACTTCAATATAAATCTCCTGCAAGACCAGGACCCACACGTTACTGAATTCACAAACACAATGAGTAACTGTATGTTACTACCAACAGTAACAAAACCTACAAGAGTTACAGAGACTAGTGTTTCCCTACTTGACCACATCTGGACCAACACCATATCCCCTTTAAAATCAGGCATAATTACAGATAATACCACAGACCACTACCCTACTTTCCTCATAACTCTTGGCAAACTACCCCAAGACACTACTAAAGTCACCTTCAGACTTCACAATGAGGCAGCCATTAATAACTTCACAACAGCAATAGCAAACATTGATTGGCACACTGAGCTAGACCCTATACAGATATTGACGAATGTATTAATAATTTTCTAAAAAAAACCCAATACCTCTATAACAAGCACTGCCCTAAAAAAACTAAACAGATGACATCAAAGAGACTGAACAGTCCCTGGCTAACACCCAGCATTCTCAAATCCATAAATACAAAACACCAATATGAAAAACAGTACAGAATGGGTCACATAACCAGAGACCAAACAAAACGTTACTCGTCAATCCTAACCAGCCTGATAAGAAGGGCAAAAAAATTGTATTATGAGAACAGATTATCCAACTTACGAGGTGATATAAAAAAGACCTGGAAAACCCTATCAGAAATTCTGGGAACAAAAAAGATATCACGAAATAGCGAAATAAAATTAGCAAAATCAGATGAACCCCAACTCCCACCAACAGAAACAGCAAACAGACTCAATGATTTCTTCTCCACTATAGGACAAAACCTTGCCAATAAAATCCCAAGCTCAGATACCCCACCAAATGACTACCTCACCGGCAACTACCCGAACACACTGTTCCTAGCTCCGACTAACCCATACGAAGTCTCCCTTATTATCAACGCACTGAAAAACAAGGCAGGAGATTTAAATACCTTACCACCCTTTATATACAAAAAAGTGTCACAAGTGCTATCACCAATCATTGCAACACTCTTTAACAAATCCATTGAATCCTCCACCTTCCCTACAGTACTCAAAATAGCAAGGGTCACCCCGATCCACAAAGGAGGAGACCAAACAGAGTTGAATAACTATAGGCCAATATCCAACTTACACCCTCTCTCAAAAATCTTTGAAAAATTAATTCATAAACGAATCTACTCCTACCTTAACTCCCAAAACATACTCAACCCCTGCCAATTTGGATTCAGGCCTAATAAAAATACTAATGATGCTATTATACACATGCTAGAACATATATACACTGCAATAGAGAAAAAAGAAGTCCCACTGGGGATCTTCATTGACTTACGTAAAGCTTTTGATACAGTTGACCATGACTTGCTCCACGTAAAATTGTCACACTATGGTATAAGAGGGCACTCCCTCAACTACCTCAAGCCATACCTCAGCAACAGAAGCCAATATGTGTACGCAAATGGGGCAAACTCTTCTGCACAACCAATTACAGTTGGTGTCCCACAGGGAAGTGTCCTTGGCCCTCTTCTCTTTCTCCTATACATAAATGACCTTCCAAATGCTTCGCAATTACTCAAACCCACACTATTTGCAGATGACACTACATACGTCTTCTCTCACCCGAGCCCAGTCACGCTAGCCAATACTGTAAATACCGAATTACAGAAAATATCTACCTGGATGAGGACTAACAAACTTACACTAAACACTGACAAAACCTACTTCATTCAGTTTGGTAACAGAGCTACAGATGTCCCTCTTAACATAATGATAAACGGATCACCTATCACAAAACTAACAGAGGGAAAATTCTTAGGAATCCACCTTGATAATAGACTCAAATTTCATACACATATACAACAAATTTCTAAGAAAATTTCCAAGACTGTAGGCATACTATCGAAGATACGGTACTATGTTCCACAGCCAGCCCTCCTGGCCCTATATCACTCTCTTATTTACCCCTATCTCACCTATGGAATTTGTGCATGGGGCTCAACAACAATTAACCATCTCAGACCACTAATTACTCAACAAAAGGCTGCAGTTAGAATGATAAATTCTCACTACAGGCAGCACACTCCACCAATATTCAATACACTAAACCTACTCACCATACAAAACATCCATACTTATTACTGCACCTATTACATACATAGAACACTTAACTCTGATATTAACCCTCCCCTCAAACATCTCCTTGCCAACCTCAACAGAACACATGACCATAACACAAGGCACAGATCACTCTTTGATGTTCCTCGTGTCCATCTCACACTATGCAAAAACTCAATGCACATAAAAGGCCCTAAAATCTGGAATTCATTACCTGTAAATATAAAAGAAACACTACCTGTTTATAAATTCAAGTCTCTTCTCAAAGATCACTTACTCACCCAAAACCAAATAAATACTGAATAACTGAACCTTATAAATTGTATATCTTAAATGTTTCTCACAATTATATCACATAAATGTTAAACCTAAAACAGAATCTAACTTTATTATTTTTTAAATACACTACCTAACAGAATCACTACCTAACTGAATGCTACCATATGACCTGTCTTTGTAATACTCACTTGTGCTTTATAGTAATCAGTTTACATTAATGTTTTATCACTGATTTCATCATTGCTTAGTTAATCTTAAGTTAATTTTAAGCCAGCCCGTAATGCTATGCATAGTATAAGTGGCTTTGGCATACTGCTCTTATCTGTATTTTTTTGTACCTCTGTATGTGTGCTCAAATTAAAATAAATAAAAATAAATAAATAAATAAATAAGCATTATGATGACCTCCTAGCATTACTAAATTCCTTACATGCCAATATGTCCATCATTACACTAACTGAAATCTGGCTAAAGCCTGATACTACAGATGTCTATGCCATTCCTGGTTACACAGCCATACACAACTGTAGGCCAGACCAACAAGGGGGTGGCACAGCCAGGGCCGAATTACCGCATAGGCAAACTAGGCATTTGCCTAGGGCCCCGCGCATTTGGGGGCCCCGCGGTCCAAGGGGTTCAGGGGCTCATCCAAGACTGCGCACATGGTGGTAATATAAATACCATTGTGCATTGTTCTTGGACTCAGTCGTCAGTGGTCAGTCAGTCAGTCGTCAGTGGTCAGTCAGTCAGTCGTCAGTGGTCAGTCGTCACGTGAGGTCACAGACCCTGAGCTGCTTTGGGGATTAGCGTGGACGGTTACAAAGCATGGCTTGCTTCTGCAGTGTTTTAAAAACTGAGGTTGGAGAGTTGAAGGAGGAGGTCTTGCTTCTCCAGGAGGAGATTAGGAGGCTGAAGGTCCACCTCAATGGGTCTGGGAGAGTGTGAGGTGGCTGGAGTTGTGGGGAATGAGACTTCTAGCAGTGAGGTGCAGTCTGTCTCTCGCTGTAAGGAGGCTGTAGTTGGGGAGGTAGCAACGGCTACCAGCAGTGAGGTGCAGCCCAGCACCTGCTACAAGTGGCGAGTTGTTCACAGTAATGGGAGGCGCATCAGAATAAGGAAAGTTAAGAGTGAAGATCTGAAGGTAGGAAATCGCTTCTCTGTTCTCCAGGATGAATGTACTTCAGTGGCCAGTGAAGGTAAGGGTACTACTGCCCCTGCTAATGAAGGTAAGCGCATTCTTGTGGTTGGTGACTCTCAGGTAAGATATATTGACCGTGCTTTTTGTAATAGGAATAAGAAGATGAGAGATAGAGTGTGCTTCCCTGGAGCTGGTGTTGGGGACATTGTCAACAGGCTGGATAATATCATGTCAGGTAATGGGAACAAGCCCATTATCTGTCTCAGTGCTGGTGGAAATGATATTGGGAAGGGTAGGAGAGAAGAGCTGCTAGATAAGTACAGGTCAGCTATAGATTTCATTAAGTCTAAGGGAGGGATCCCAATCATATGTAGCATCTTGCCTAGAAGGGGAGTAGGAAATGAATGGTTGTCTAGGGCAATTGGTGTAAATTCCTGGCTAGACAGATACTGCAAGGAACTTGCAATCCCATTCATTGACAACTGGAACAACTTTTATGGCAAACATGATATGTATGCAAGGGATGGGGTACATCTCTCTGGGTCAGGGGTGGTAGCACTTGCAGACTCGATTGAGAAGGCCATTGGTGAAATGCCTATGATTTTAAACTGATGGAAGATAGAGGTATGGGTGTGTGTGGGAAACAAGCAGGTTGCAACACTAGGGTTAGAAACAGTAAATGTATAAAAGGCATTCAGCATGAAGTTATAAATAAAGACAATAGAACAGGTCAGCAAACAAAGGGGGACAGCAGAGGGCAGCAAGGGACTAGCTCCCTTAAGGTTTACTATACTAATAGCAGGAGTGTTAGAAATAAGATAGATGAGCTAAGATTAATTGCAAGTGCAGGAAACATAGATATTATTGCTATAACAGAGACCTGGCTCAATCTGAAAGATAGAGAGATGCCCTCTGAATGTCACATACAAGGCTATAAATTATTCCACACTGACAGGGTCAACAGGAAAGGTGGTGGAGTAGCGATGTATGTCAGAGACAATTTAAATTGTTGTGTTAGACAAGATATTAAATTAGAAGCGTCAGCCACTGAATCTGTTTGGTTACAGCTTCTCGAGGGCCGAGAAAAACTAATTTTGGGTGTGATTTACAGGGCCCCAAATCTTGATAGGGAGTGCAGTAAACTTCTATGGGACGAAATTCGTAAGGCATCTACATACGAAAATGTTGTGCTAATGGGAGATTTCAACTATAGACAGATTGACTGGAGCAATTTGACAGGAAATTTAGAGTCGGGTGACTTTCTTGATACGATCCAGGATTGTTTTTTAAAACAGTTTGTGACAGAGCCAACTAGGGGAAATAACCTCCTTGACTTGGTTCTTGCCAGTAGGGAAACACTAATTAATAATCTTGAGGTTAATGATGAGCTTGGGGAGAGTGATCACAAATCACTCAGTTTTAATATATCATGGAATTCCC